>NC_037671.1:64707582-64788056 GCF_003255815.1 Theropithecus gelada | reverse complement strand
AAAAAAAAAAAAAAAAGAAAGAAAGAAGATAAAGAAAAAAACATTTAGATCAATACTACCATACAAATTAAATATGCTTTAAAAGTTAAAATAACTTTTTGGCCAAGCGCGGTGACTCAAGCCTGTAATCCCAGCACTTTGGGAGGCCGAGACGGGCGGATCATGAGGTCAGGAGATCGAGACCATCCTGGCTAACATGGTGAAACCCCGTCTCTACTAAAAATACAAAAAACTAGCTGGGCGAGGTGGCGGGCGCCTGTAGTCCCAGCTGCTTGGGAGGCTGAGGCAGGAGAATGGCCTGAACCCGGGAGGCGGAGCTTGCAGTGAGCCGAGATCCGGCCACTGCACTCCAGCCTGGGCGACAGAGCGAGACTCGTTTCAAAAAATGAAAAATAAAAAAAGTTAAAATAATTTAAGTGTAACAGAATATTTACCATATGTGTAGCCACAGTATCTCCATTTAACCTTTGGATAGTTCTGCTGTAGTCTACTTGATTCCTGGGCTTTGTTGTTTCCCAATTGTCAAAAGCTTTTGCAGACTGTTTCCTAATATCTATCATTAAAATGCTTCCCTTTTTTTTTTTCCATGTCACTGACACGGTCTTAGTTTCTAAGTCCTGATTGTCTTTCACTTGGATTATTGCCATGGTTTCCTAATTGATCTCCCAGGGTCCAGTCTTGTGAGCAGCTGTGATGCCATATGATCTCTCCAAAAGTGAAAATGTGATTATTTAACTCCCTTTCATAAATCCTTGTGATGTTTTTATATAGTTTTAAGGGAATAATCCAAACTGAGCTTGGTTGGTTCATGGTCTTCATTAATAAGACTTTGATTAGAACTGTCCCTTTCCATATTTCACCATTCACCTCATTCGTCCAGTTATTCCAGCTCTTGGGCTTCCTGTCATTTTACAGAAGAATGTTCATGTCTTCCCTCTTGACTCTTCACTGATGAGTACCAGTCAGTTAAAAATCTCCATGCCTTAAAATGAATATATTATACACACCAGGTTATTTTGCAGCTACTATACATGCTCATGTCAGGTTTTTTCTGTGAAATTGGGTACATGACTACTACTTACATCTGTTGGCTTATTTGATTCCCTACCTCATTGTGAACTTGTTCAAAGCAAGGTCTGCATCTTTCTTTTTTTGTTTTTCTTTTTTTTATTGTAATTACCATTGCCCAGCATGAACCATAATATTGAGTGAAATTTGACAAATATTTATTCAGTAAGGGAAATCCATAATTAGTTTCAATTTTCAATTATAAGTAAAATAAAGTTTCATAATTTTGATAAAAATACTTGTAAAGAGGAATAAAATTATGTGAAACTTCAACTTCATTATAAGCACAAATAAGCACCCAAAATATCATATCCAACCATAGTAAAAATAATAAAACAAAAATATAGACATGATCTAAAATGAATAAGTATGCAAGTAGAAGATAATAAAATTATTTTCACTTGGCAAGAATCAAGTGCCGTTGTTAACATTGATAAAATGGTAAGAAAAATTGGGAGAAATATTTATATAGAAAGTAAATTTAATTCATGAATAACAAATAAAGCTCGTGCCGAATCAAATGTGAAAACTCTGGTGATTTTGTTTTACTTATTGACTAGTTTGAAGAAATACACATTATGTTGTATCAGTTTAGAAAAGTAATTTTTAGGAAAAGTGATCTGTTTTGAATACTATTAGGAAGGCTGATTCTTTAGTTTTTCTTATGGTGAAACAATCCATGTTTAATGGTTTCTATGGAGAATTTTAGAAAAAAATAAACTTCTACAATTAACTAGCAAACACTGTGCTGATGCAAAGTCGTAGAATTTTAGTAAGGAAAGGTGTATGAGGAAGTCAAAGGATAACACGTATAGACAACTGCAGCATGGTAAATGTTTTAGCAAGTCATGTAATAGGAACCAGAGGTGCCATGAAATTCACAAAAAACAGTAGTGCACACCACAGTTGTGGGAGAACACTCAGAGGAAGATGTGGTATAACATCTGAGTTAGATAGAATACGATTTCTAGGTGCATTCTTCATTTTTTAGCATCCTAAAAGTAAGTGTGGATAGTTTTCATCAGCTCATATCTCTTGTCGATTTATAATTCAAGAAATATTCATATATTGTTGATATAACCTATAGTTCATATTTAGTCTATGCATTAATTATATAGAATCCACCAGTATTTTGAATTAGCTACAAAAACTTTTATTAGAGAATGTTGAGAAATGTACTGCATTATGACAAAAGCTTCATTAAATCTCCATGCTATTAATATTCAGAGATTATGCTTTCTCAATTAAGCAATACAAAATTTGTAAATTTTAATGCAAGTCATCTATCTACGTACAGAAGATAAATATTTATTTGTGTCAGTGCTTAGGAAGGCAACTATTCATTATGTATAATGATGCACCTTTGTCAGAAAAGTATTTCCCAGATATTGTATTTGAAATAATACATGCCTTCTCCCAGAGTCTGACCTAAACCATATCCCTCTCCCTCCCACTCTGACACACGTAAATATTACCTGACGTAAATATTACCTGACGATGTTTCATAGGAAGCTCATGAGCTAAGCAAGTCTTTAAGCCACTCTTTGTGAAATAAATGTCGTATTTGTTACTTTGTACATTTTCCACTAATTGCGGTAGTACAGCAGTTTTGAAATGTCACATATTGTCTTCATTTGTGGATTCTGAAAATGTCTTCTTGTGCCTTATAAACTGTGACTAGGGATACAATGTACTAGGCAATCAGCATACTGACAGGCTGTGACTAAGATAGATGAAATGCCATGATGATTTCATGTCTTCATTAACATATGCTTGTTATTGGTTCCATAGTCTAATTTTATAACTTCACAAGCCAGGCTCTTTCTACATTTAAGTTAGTTGTTTTTAAATTCTAAATGCCTCGGACCCAATCATTTGGTAAGAATTCATAAAATGAAGAAAATACTGTTGTTATTTTCTTCTATTTTTAAGCTTGATTGAAAAGAATGCTTCTGTCAGAAATAAAATGCAGACCTGTCGTGTTTTCTCTGTGGGCCTGCAAACATTTAGTTATTTTGTTTACAATGAATCTCATAAGATTAGAAAATCAAATTGACAGATGATCAATGTCAGATCTACTGAAAGACTACCTGCACAAATAGAATACAAGGTCAAACCTCAAATGGTCACTCAAGCCTTGATGATCATGTGTACATTGTAAAGCATGCCTGCAATAAACACTTAATGTAAAAGTCACTTTGGTGTGAATATGCCCTTAACATGAATTTCACATTAGCATGTGAAGAATAGTTTTAAAACATCTAAAGTATGCATTATGAAGTAGCTATACATCATGATAAATACACACTGAGAATTGACTTTTTAATCTATATCATTTTAATTATTAGAGACTGTTAATTATAATAATTTTAAAACTAAGAGAGAAAACATACCTTTTTATCCAAAGTGAATTTATCATTATATGTATAAGTGTACACACACAGAAACACACAAAGTCATATATGTCAGAATATATGTGAGATATTAATGCCTCAGAATATATGTAATCTGGCTGCTGTTTGAATTTTTTAACTATCAAATCTTTTCATGCCTTTGGTATCCTAACAAAAACCCGACTAAGCTTATGAAATTCAATGTGGTATATTTTAAAAGTAAAGACATACTGTTTGATACCTCTTACCTTTATCAGGAGAAACAATATAGATTAAGAATTCTATATTCTAAGTACTCTGGATGATTTTTAATGTTCTTAGAAACATTTTTGTCAATTTATTTAAGGAGTGCATAAAATAAATTTCAAAGTTTAATATTTCATTTACAATGGCTTAAGTGATCTTTGAATTATTTATCATTATTAAAATAGCATTTCATTTTTAGGATGTGCAACACTCAAGTACTGCCTTACCTTACCAGTGAGATAACTTACACGATACTTTTATATATGTTATATAATTGAGGATTTGAAGAAGTTTCCATATTCTTAGCTCCCCCTATATTTTCCATAAATTTTCCTTCATTTAATAATCTAGCTTATCAAAAACAGAGAAAGAGGTTTGTAATATTGATAGCAACTAAGAAAATCAAGACTACCATTAAGAACAACCACACCAAATGAGTAAATGTATACATAGTTTACTCCCAAATAAATGATTAAAATCAGCTCACAGTTACTAACTTTAAAAATTGTCTAATATTCTTATAGCATATTTATGTAATACAGTTTGAAAACAACGAATCATATTTTAGAATCAGTTTGCATTTTTAACCAACTATGGTAAAATACATAAAGATGTTTAAATAAATAATATATAATTTTTTTTAAACCAGGAGTATGACATTTTTAAATATATCTCTGAGAATTTGCCAGAAAATGTTTAATCAGAACAGGCATATTGGCTCAGGAACCAGTCAGTCGTTTTGAAGAATACAGCAGAATCTTTAACTTTTATCTCAGTGTTCACTACTGCAGGCAGAGGAACTTTTGTTTTGTCTTACAGAATTGCTGAGTAGGAAAGAGACCTATTAGATTAACTATTATAAATTCTCCTGCCAAAACAAGATAGATCATTCCCTCTAATCCCAGCTGAATTCTAGGATTTCATATGACTTTAGAATAATTATTTTAGACCAAATTTGAGTAAAATGCCCAAGTTGCAGTTAGCTTGTCATTTCTTAACACTATAAATACAGAACCATGTGTGTTTCTGTATGTGTTTGAATATTCACAGGATATAGAATAGCCAAATGTCTACTTTGTAATTATTTAGCTATGTTTATATAGCTTTATACTTGACTACAAAGTTAGTTTTCTGTAAAAGTCAACAGAAAATCAACTTTTTGACAGAGCTATATTACCTGTATGTGCAAGTATTTACAAAATGATATTGTAGAAATAGTTACATATAGATATAACATTGCTAAGGCAGGCAAAGTAAAAAGAATAACAATTATTGACTCCTTGATCTTTAGTATGCATCAACTTAATATGGCTGTCACCCAACTTCTTCTCCCTTTTTCCTTCACTGACTTCTACCATTCTCCTATTTTCCCACTGAAAACTTTTTATTACATGATATATGAAGAAAAATCAAAAGATTACGTTGGATCTGAGGTATACATCAAATTAAAATCCAATAAATGTATTAGAATTTCTGAGAACACCTGCAGTTTAATAACAGAATTATGTTTTAATTCTACTCTTTACTAGCCATATACCTTCTGAGAGTTTCAGGAAATATTATTAATCCCACTGTAATATTATTTGTCATAATCTCTCCAAACAAGGGTGATAAATACCATAAGTTGTCTCTTCTCATTTTGCAATCTATATTTAACTTTTCCCAGAGGTTGGTATTTTAAAAATATTGCACACATAACTCTCTGTTGAAAATTTCTCAGTGCCGCCTAATCATTTAAGGAACAAAATAGACACTTATTTCTATACACATGGACACCTATTTGCCCTTGCATATTGTATTTCAATATTACTGAATGATAGGTAGTTTTCTTGTAAAATTTATATTTTTTGCAAATTACTGCCTCTGCTCTCTTTCAACTCTTCCTAAGCTTTCAGGTCTCACCTTAAATTCTCCTTCATTTTGAAAATTTTTATGACTTTATTAGGGAGATTAAGGAATTTTTCTCTCTTATTTAGTCATTATATCAAATTCTGTATTTTTATTAATGATTTTTCTTATGCAATGCTGTCTTTTCTTGAGATTATTAAACACTTTGAAGGAAGAAAATGAACATTTTTCCTTTGTCCTCTCAATATAACATAGCAGAGCAAACTATTGGTAAATATAAATGGCTAAGGGTTTTACAAAATTTTCTTTTAAAAAAAAAAAAATTCCACAACAAGCCAGTGGTTTGCCTTGTTGCTAGTTAACATCATTTTGCACAAGTTCATCAATTTGCAGAAGGTGAAATAACCAGTCAGTGTTAGGTCTGGGATTTCAAGTGAGGCAGGCTGATCCCAGAAAATACATTGTTAATTGTATTTATAGTTTTAGTTACCTGAGCCTCTTCTATACTACTGATTACACAAGGGCAGTCTCTGCTTAGAAATTATAAACAAGAAGGAATAATTTAGTTTAAGTGCAAATATTTGTCGTTTTAAAAATACACCTGAAGACGTTTCTTTTAACAATCACCAAAAACATTAAATTGCATCACAACTTTGAGACTATATATATATATATATATATATGAAGAATCAAATAGCAATATGATTAAGCTCCGTAAGTTACTAAATTTAAAAATATTTACATACTAATGTATGCAGAGTGCATATGTATGTGTGTGTGTGTGTGTGTGTGTGTGTGTATATATTTTTTTAAGATAGAGTTTTGCTCTTCTTGCCCAGGCTGGAGTGCAATGGCACAATCTTGGCTCACTGCAACGTCTGCCTCCCGGGTTCAAGCAATTTTCCTGCCTCAACCTCCCGAGTAGCTGAGATTCCAGGCATGCACCACCATGCCCGGCTAATTTTGTTATTATACATAATTTTTCAACAATCATGTTCAGTTATAGAACAAAAATTTCAGTCTTTTTATTGATCTTTGATATTGTCTACTTTCTTCATTCTCCTTGTGGGGGTTCTGTATTCACCAGGTGACTATAGCATCAAAATCAGGGCATTCTTAAAAGTAGTAAACACCAAAGTAATTGAAATGAAAATAAAGGTCTAGGACAACCCATAGAAACCAGCAATGTACTGTGCAAACTGAGGTGGGTGCTTAGATTTATCTATTGACCATTTCCTCAGTGTCTTATGAGCCATTATTACACAAGACACATAGGATCTTCCGTATCTCATTGCATTTACTTCATGTCCTTTTTAAAAAATTCAAATGGATTTTCTAAACTCAGATGCATAAAAGCAAGTTCTTACTTCTCCTGTTATCCTTTCCTAATTTTCTCTGTCATTATCTTTATACTTAAAATTCTGTAATTTTCCAAATCTTAATACTTCTCTAATATTAAATATCAAACTAGTGACTTCTGCAGGTTTTACTGTAAAAGTTTTTTTTTAAATAACCTCATGTTAAAAATCAGGATGGTACTAGCAAATGTGTCCCAAAATGCCAAACATCCTCCTTTGTAAATCACCACTGGTACAGTTTTGTTGTAACTATGGCTCAAGATGAAAGGGAAGGGAGAAGGAAAGGAAGAGGGAGAGGGAGAGGGAGAGGAAGAAAGAGAAAGGAAGGAAGGAAGGAAGGAAAGAAGGAAGGAAGGAAGGAAGGAAGGAAGGAAGGAAGGAAGGAAGGAAGGAAGAAAAGANAAGGAAGGAAGGAAGGAAGGAAGGAAGGAAGGAAGGAAGGAAGGAAGAAAAGAAAGAGAAGGAAAGAAGAGCATTTGCTTTTGAGGGCTGTGTCTCTATCAGAGCTCTCCTACATGTTTTCTTCATTTTTACAAAGTTACAAGCTATATAAACTGTAACTCAAAATTATACAACATAAATTCATTGTAGAATACATATGGAGAAAAATGGGAGAGGAGAGAGAGGAAAAAGGGAGGAAAGAGGGAAAAAAAACAGAAGTAAGGCTGGAGAGAGAAGAAAAGAAAGAGAAGGAAGGAAAATAGGAAGAAAGGAAGGAACCAATAAAATCTATTTGACTTCTTGTTATTATTGGGAAATTCGATAGAATGCTTTAAACTATTTTCTTGCATAGTGCTACTTATGAAGACCATTTTACGAAGCTATGTCTCACCTTGTAGTGTATGGTATTTATTTATTTATTTACTTAATAGATGTCTGAGCATCTAGATATCTCAGGAGCCAAGACCATATGAAAGAAGGGATGAAAAACTTATAAGGTAATGGTGCGATTATTATTTACAAAATTCTAAAAAGTAAAATATAAAGCTTCTCTATGAGTTAAAAATTAGCCTAGACTCTATATCTTTCAAACAAAATATAATGCAAAGCACTGGAAATTGTCTTTCCACCTTTTTTTAAACTTGTAGCAATTTGAAAACATATTTTAAAGAATGACTTTCTTTCTCCAGAACTGGATAGTTCTACATGTTTATAAATATTACATGTTGTGTTAGAACCAAAAAATTATATTTTTTAGTCTGTTTGTAATTCCTTATAGAAAACGATTCTTAGAAATGATTAATTGGAAAATTATATTTTTCATTTATATTTATCATTGTAGTGATATCTTTTACAATTATAATATCACAAGGAAAAATTTATATCCACTTTTTGCAATACCAGGAAACAAGTATGAAAGGATCTTCTTTTAATAAACTAAATACCTCAAATTAACATTTAGTGTTTTCTATGAATTATTTCAATTTTTTCATATTCTGTTTCTTTTAAATTTTAATTTATTTTTATAGTTTTAGGGAATATAGTTGTGTTATTATTATATGGCTATATTGCATAGTGGTGAAGTTCACTCCTTCAGTGTAAACGTCACCCAAATACTGTACTTTGTACCCATTGGTAATTTCTCATCCATCACCTCCCTGCTTTCCAAGTCTTCTATGCCTATTATTCCACTCTCTATGTTCATGTGTTAGCATTATTTAGCTCTTACTTACAAGTGAAAATATGCAGTATTTGACTTTCTGTCTCTGACTTCGTCACTTGGTATAATGGCCTCCAGTTCCACCTAAAAGACATAATTTTATTATTTTTTTTTATTCCTGAGTAGTATTGCATGGTCTGTGTTTATGTGTGCACATTTTCTTTATCCAATAATCCATCGATGGACTCTTAAGTTTATTTCATGTCTGCTATTGTGAGAAGTGCTGCAATAAACATACAAGTGAGGTATATTGTACTGGTGCCAAAACAGAGATATAGACCAATGGAACAGAACGGAGGCCTCAGAAACACCACCACACATTTATAACCACCTGATCTTTGACAAACCTGACAAAAGCAAGAAATGGGAAAAGAATTCCCTGTTTAATAAATGGTGTTGAGAAAACTGGCTAGTCATATGCAGAAAGCTGAAACTGGACCCTTTCCTTACACCTTATACAAAAAAAATAACTAAACATGGATTAAAGATTTAAATGTAAGAACTGCAACCATAAATCCCTAGAAGAAAACCTAGGCAATACCATTCAGGACACAGGCATGGGCAAAGACTTCATGACTAAAACACTAAAAGCAATGGCAACAAAAGCCAAAAATGACAAATGGGATCAAATTAAACTAAAGAGCTTCTGCACAGCTAAAGAAACTATCATCAGAGTGAACAGGCAACCTGCAGAATGGGAGAATAATTTTGTAGTTTATCCATCTGACAAAGGGCTAATATCAAGAATCTACAAAGAACTTAAACAAATTTACAAAAAAAAAAAAAAAAAAAAAAACCTGTCAAAAAGTGGGCAAAGGATATGAACACACACTTCTCAAAAGAAGACATTTATGTGGCCAACAATCATGTGAAAAAAAGCTCATCATCACTGGTCATTAGTTAAAGGCAAATCAAAACCGTTATGAGATACCATCTTACGTCAGTTAGAATGGCGATCGTTAAAAAGTCAGGAAACAACAGATGCTGGAGAGGATCTGGAGAAATAGGACCACTTTTACACTGTTGGTGGGAGTGTAAATTAGTTCAACCATTGTGGAAGGCAGTATAGCGATTCCTCAAGGATCTAGATCCAGAAGTACCATTTGACTCAGCAATCCCATTACTGGGTATATACCAAAGGATTATAAATCATTCTGCTATAAAAAACACATGCACATGTATGTTTACTGCAGCACTATTCACAATAGCAAAGACTTGGAACCAACCCAAATGCCCATCAATGATAGACTGAATTTTTTAAAATGTGGCACATATACACCATGGAATACTGTGCAACCATTAAAAAAAGGATGAGTTCATGTCCTTTTCAGGGACATGGATGAAGCTGGAAGGCATCATTCTCAGCAAACTAACACAAGAACAGAAAACCAAACACCACATGTTCTCACTCATAAGTGGGAGTTGAACAATGAGAACACATGGACACAGGGAGGGGAACCTCACACATTGTGGGGCCAGTTGGGGGTGCGGGGCTAGGGGAGGGATAGCATTAGGAGAAATACCTAATGTCGATGATGGGTTGATGGGTGCAGCAAACCACCATTGCACGTGTATACCTATGTAACAAATCTACACATTCTGCACATGTATCCCAGAACTTAAAGTATATATAAAAAAGTAGATTTTCTAAAGAAAGATCATATAAAGTTGAAAACAGGATGAAGTAGTAAAATATTTATGTTATTATTAAACATATCTATATTCATATATATCACAGCAACTCAAAATAAAATAGGATAACTTTTTCTAATTTTCAATTTATCTTAATTTTTACACATAATCTTTATCTGTTTATGTTTAGAATCTTTCTACTTAGAGGTTTATTTACTGCTGGAAAGGTGAGGTGGTAATTTATTGCAAAAGGCGGAAAAGTAGGGAGTTATTTGACCTTGATATGTCCCTAGATTATTCAGATTTTTTCTATTGTCATTCACTTCAGCATATGTCATATTTAAAGCTGGAAATTTCCAACTGGACTGTTATGTTTAGAGACCCTGAAATATTATCTTGAGTTTATCTTTTTTCTTGCATATATAACCTTGCATTTTTAGTATGTAATTTTTCAGATAGTGCTGTATTCTTTTTAAGTAGTCTCAGTGCTACTGCTCATAAATTATTCAGTTGCATTTTTTATGCTTTAAAGATGTATAAATTTAAATTTGAATATTTCTTGGTTTCAAAAACATAAGAACAACAATGATATGGCTAATGCATCATTTATCACTCATGTGTGAAACTAGTCTAGGTATAAATGTGTGACTAAAGAATATATTATCCCTTTTATTTCTGTAGAATAATTTTACTTCTAATACTTTAAATTAAAAATAACATTTTGTATTCTAATAAAATCTATTTAAATATCTAATAACATTAAAAAAAATCTCCCTTTCAATTTTTCATGTTGTCACCAAGCCGCATCAATTCTAGCTTCCAATGAGTACCTCTTAACTTTTACCATTGTCAATACCCAGCTTCAGGTATTCATCATCTCTCACCTCATGTGTTATAATAATCTTTGCATTGGTCCTCTTTGTGTATACAGCACATGGCTACTATTTGCCTATTAGGAAAAAAAAATCAGATGATAGTACTTTCTTGCTTTAAAAACAACACATTACCCAAAGGATAAATAAGAATTCCTTAGAATGATATTTTAAAAGTTCATTTGTATTTATCTTTCATTTTATGGTTTGTTTAACAAACATATGAATCCTCCTATCCTCCCCATTTATGTGTGTGCACATGTTGTATATGTGTGTTTATGTATTCGTGTGTGTATGTGTGTGTGCTAGCACAAGCACAGAAGCATACACACGCATAACCACATAATCACATCAACTCCACTCTGTAGGCCTCCTTACTGTGTGATCAAGGAGCCATCAGAACACCACAAAGAAAATAATAATTACTAAAAAATGACATTGTAATACGTGGCTTTTGACCTTGGTGAAGGACTTAATTTCAGTCTTTTCTGTCCCGTATTAGATTTTTCAAGATGCAGAGGTAGACATTAGTATCAATTAAAGGCTCTTAGCATCATCCTGTGTGGAAGAGCCAGGAAGAACACTAGAGAAAATGGGCTTTGATACAGTCTGAATAAAGACCTCTAGAGATGTCCCTTCAGGTTATTTTAAGTAGAAAAGAAAGGACTCGGTTTTCAGTCTGTTTGTTTGTTTTATACTTGTATCTGGCTATCACTAGATGTAGGGTGACACTGGAAAGAACATGATCTTTGTCAGGGCAACGTTCTTCATGTAGAACAATTCCTGAAGTTGAGGAAGAGCTGGAAATAATCTCGCAATGCACTTCCAGTAGATAGGGGAATGAGTTTAACAGTCTTGAAACAGGGTCTGGGAAGCACACCATATGTTACCTTAGAACAGTGACCAAATATATTTGATATGAATTTAATGTTTAGAATATTAATTTGAGGATTGAAGGCATTAGAATTTTAAAGAGAATATATTGCAACATTGTTGTACCTTCTAGAATGTGAATGACTCATTCATTACATAAAAGATATAGATTACAAAGGAAAATATGAAATTTGGACATGTTAACTGTCTTCTCTCACATACACACGGAGACACACATTTCGCTGTAACTGAAATAAAAAGAGGTTAAAACATAACAAAAAGAGAATATTAAGGCAAATATGTCAGATGATTAATACTCTTGCAACTGGTATATTGAACAGGGAATGAAGGTTGAACTCTATGTGATATAAATAGGAAAATACTTTAGTTTTCTCCAGACCCTGCCTTCAGTTATACTCTAGTAGATTCTTTTTGCTGAACCTTAAGTCTGTCTATTGGCTTTCCAATCAATTTCAATTAAAAGAAAAATTTTATTATGGTAATTCTGACACATTCAGTCATTAAAATGTCTAGTTTATATAAACAAAACTTCAGTTTGACATCATAGTCGTAGCTTCTTTCTTCCCAGCACAGACTTGATTCTTGATTCTAGGTTTAAGAAACAGTAGAGGAAGTGAGCAAAGGGATTAGAGAAAAAATGCTGCTGAAATATGGCCATTGATATCTTTATGTGTCCATCATTCAAATTGAGGTTCTTCTTCAGGTATCAGGCTTGCTGTTTTTTGGAAGTGCTACAGGGACTTTGTCCCTACTCACCTGTCTAGTTAGCCCTTATAGAGTGACCCATGTGAAAACATTACTTCCATATCTTATTACCCTCACTCTAACCCTATTATGGGTTGGACTACATAAAAATAACAGGAGCCAACCCATTATCCGTATTGTCTCCTCGGGTCATAGAAGTCCTATACATCCTTAGGCTGCCAAGTGATGTAAGAAAATCAAATACTGTCTGTTTTCTTTCATAAGTTGGAGCTAAACATTGAGTACACATGGACACAAAGAGGAGAACAACAGACACCGGGGACTACTTGAGGGTGGAGGTTGGGAGGTGGGAAGAGGGTGAAGATTAAAAACAAAAACCAACAACAACAGAAGAAACCAAAAGCCAAAAAACAAAACTACTTATCAGATACTATGCTTATTACCTGAGTGATTAATCTGTACCCCAAAACCCCATGACACACAATGTGCCCATATAACAAACCTACCCATGTACCCCTTAACCTAAAATAAAAGTTGGGTTAAAAAAAAAAAAAAGGACACATGTTTAACTTCTGACCCCTGTCTCCTCACCTTACCATGGGAAGTATCTCAAAACAGACTGTTGCTTTTATACTTCTTCAGTGGAAAACAGCCCCTAGGTTGATGTATATTACCAAATTCTCTAGAACACACACAAAAGTGTATCAAAAACTCACGCTACACTCCATTTCTGTACCATATAGTGTCTATACATTTCTGCAGCTCAGCAAACATTGTTTGAGAAAAAGGTGCTGGCGGGTGTCCTCTCTGCATTCTTTTGAACATGCTCCCATATTTAGCTTTAAGAAAAGCACCCCCCTCCCACCATCTGACGGAGGAAGTGCCACAACTTTCTTTATAGCCTATTAATTCCCTTCAAATAATCCATTAAAATGTTATTATTTTCCCGTAGAGCTTGGGGAGATAAGAGGATTTGCTATTTTTAACTAAATCCTGCATGACTGTGGACCATTCTTTAACATAGCAGAATGCTTGTCTCCTATTGTTTTCAATCCTGGTTTTATCAGAATCTGAAGACAATAAATCAGTCCTTATTGTTATCATGTTACCTATCCACCAAACAAATTGCTTGTACAAAAATTGATTGGCAAGTATCATGACTGTAATAATTCTGAGGCAATGAATATTACTCCATAGTCCACTAAAGAATAAACAGAAACCAAAAGGAAAACCAGCTTTTTCTCCGTTTAACAGTGATGATACCCTTTGCCAAAAACTATGGTCCAAAATTAGCATTATTGCAAAGAAAATAAAGTAAAAACATAGTATAGTTCATTTGTGGATCTATTTAAATTGCTTGGCTTCAACAATACGTGGTTGAGAGAGAGAGTGGATACATTCAGATAGGGTTGGAAATGTTGCCTGCCATTCTGCTGAGTATACCTCCTAGACCCAGTGGATTGTGGAAGAAAATATAAATCTGCTGCTGTCTCAATCCTTGTCAGTTCCAGCTCATGTCCCTGATACTGTGGGCTTCAGTAAGCACTGAATATGCTGCTAGTTTTTAAAAACACAGTACTTACCTTAATAAAACATGGACCCTAAATATAAGCCACTACTTCATCTGATATTTCCATCAGAGCATTGTGAACTGTTTCACCATGGAGAAAAAAGTGGTGTTGTTATTTTGAAAGTCAGATTGTGGATCTTCAAAATGGCACCTTTATCAGAAACTGACAAGGATAATTTGCACCTAACAGTTAAATAGGCAAGCAAACTTTATTCAATATTATTGCAGTAGTAGTTAAGACTATTGCAGTAGGGGAGAGACTGAACTCGACACCACTGAAACAAAAGGCAGGAGAGTTTTTAATTGCTGGAGTAACCTAGTACTTTGAAAGACAGTTTGTGGATCTTCAAAATGGTACCTTTATCAGAAACTGATGAGGATGATTTTGACTTTAGACTATTTTTCATCAGATGTGCTAACTTTAAAACTAAATTCTAATTAAGATATAATGCTTCTATAAAATATTTTTTGAGAAACAATTTGGCAATTTTTATCATGAGTGATAAAAACACATCAAATATATTTTTGAAATGAATACACCATGGGTAAAGAAGGTTTGGAAATTTATATTCCTTGTAGTTAATTCAAGACTATGACAGCTTCTAATAACAGTCTCTGTGTAGAGTATTGCCTCTCTTTTATTCAAATCTGAACATAGTACTGTTCTGCATAAAATGCTTAAGTGGCATCACATCATTTACTAATATAGCCCAGCTTATTGATAGTGGCCTAAACTTTTCTTTCTGACGTGACCTCATTTATTTTTCCAGGTAATCCTAGCCACTCTCATATGGCATTTACTGTTCCCTCAAATACTCCATATTAAAGCCATTTTATCTTCTTTTCTTTCTTTTTACTATGTACATGGCCTTTCTTTCTCCTTGTCTGATCAATTTAGCATCACCTCCTGAAACTCTGTATTTGTCTCTGTGCTCTGTCTCTAATTTCTTTGAATGTGGTACACAACTAGAAAATTATTTAGCTGCTATTTGGAGCTCCTGGAGAGCATGAATTTACTGTATCTTATAGCTCTTGATCAGAGCATGTGATATATATTAGGGAGTCTAGAAAAATGTTTGTGGAACACTGTATTAAATAAATTAATATGTGATTGAATAATAAAAATATTTGTATTTCAAGAAGTAAGTGTATTTTAATATTTTCAAATTATAATATACCAAATGAACAAACATTTATTATGTAGGTATTAACTCTTAGATATAAAATTATTTATGATATATGTTAGGATAGCTAAAAGCCTTGGAAGATACAGAAAAGGTTTCCTTTTGGGTCAGAGACAAGATTTGTCTCCTTCCTAATCAGGATAATAAATATCATGTTTTCTTCCCACTCTGTGGTAAAGATTGGACAGACTTGCTAGCAACCCTCTGATGAAACTGGAGTTTCCTATGCTTGTATTTCTCAGCAGCGACATAAATAAACTATTACTGCAGCTTCTACCTGGACCACTCTTCACTGCTCCCAAGGGACTTCAGAATTCAAAGAAAAATTGCACCTTACAGTTAAACAAGGAAGCAAACTTTATTTAACATTATCGCAATTGTAGTTAAGACTATTGCAATAGGGGAAAGATTGAACTCAACACCACTGAAACAAAAGGCAGTTTTTAATTGCTGGAATAGCCTACTGGAAAAGTATTGAAGACTATTTGTTAGGTAGGGGTCAACGTGATGAGGCTAACTGTGTTTGCTGATTGGCACTTACCAAAGTCAGGGTCCTACTCTCTCGCAGAGCCTGACAGGTAGAGGCACTATATTTCTTAATGATTACATTTTTACAAGCATGACTCTCAAGTTCTGAAGACAAATATACATGAGCTATAAAACTAGCAAAAGGGTCAGAGATGATTTACATCTCAAAGGGCAAAGAAATAAATCTGTAATTGCAAGTTATCAAAAGTAAATGCTCAGGAAGTCAGGGGCCTAAAATAAAAATAAAAAATAAAAAAAATAAAAAATCTGTTTAACATTTACTCAAGCAGAAGGGAACATTAAAATTGTCTTGTTCAAAACACAGGAGAATGATATTTATACTGCCTCTTATGCCATAAGTAATAAGGTCTTTTGTCTCTGGCCCAGGAGTCTCATGTCTTCTGCTAGCATAAAACACATTGTTCATGTCTAAGGGGAAAATTTAAATAAAAGCTTGTAGCCTACCATTGTAATTCAGCTCTGCTGTATCATGAAGAACATTAACATAAAGTAAAAAGCTAATTCCTTTGTTAAATTATCTTCCTCACTCAAGCTTTCCACCGAAATATTAATATTGATTTAATTTCACTTGCATTTTTCTTCAAAGGATGGTATTATGAAATATATATTTGATCTTTGACCCCATTTCTTGGAATACAACTCCTAAAATCCTTAGGCTCTCCAAAGTCTTTTAATATGGTAATGAGTTGGGTGATGGCTGGTAGCCCCCACAGATGATGACAGTTGTTCGCCAGATAGACCAAGGCTCTACGGACGAATTGGGGCTGAAGGTCAAAATGATCACCGATGGCCAATGGGAGGCAATCTCATGAAACTGAGCCTTCAACCTGTAGCTCAGTTGCTACTTCGAGGTAGAGTGTGAGAACTGAATTGAGTTAGAGGACGCCCAGCTGGTGTTTCTGGAGAATTGATCACTTCTTTGCTAATGGTGAGAAATCCCCACATATCTCCTATCAGAAGAGAATTGTGAGGATATTTGTTATTAGATCATTTATAATAGAAAGCTGAAATTGAACTCAGCATATATATTAGAGTCAATCATAGGGCTAACCTAAACAAATTGCAGTATTTAAACCATATTTACATTTTTAAGTCCATAATAAAAGAATTTCAAAATATTAGTTTAGCCATATAAATGATCAGTTTTTCTTGAATCTTAGAAAACAAAATAAACTAGTTTACTGTCATTAACAGACTTTCAAGTTCTTATGTTATTTTCTTTACTGTAGAATGAATAAAATGCCTATGATGCTTTTAATAAAGTCCAAAACCACCAATTCTTTGCTTTTTAAAATATTTTTTTTTTTTGCTATTTTTGAGGTTGAAAACAAATAATATGATTATCAGGATCTTATGTAATGTTGAAAGCGGTTGGAACTTTGAAATCTAGTTCATATTGTTAAGGAACTTTGAATAATTTTACTTAATTCTCTAGATCTGAAATTAGTATGGATTATCAAGTGTGATCAGTAAGATTAGAAGAGTTTAGTGAAGATACGTGACCCTCCTCTTTGAGTCAAAGTCAAACAATGAATTTAACTTCAATATAACTTATCTTGATTAAGAATATTTGCTCTGTGTGTGTGTGTGTGAAAATTTAGGAGCTCCTAATATATGTGAATATAAGCTTTCATATAAAGCAATGTCACAAGTTTTATGTACATAATTTTCACCTGGAAAGAATACTTAAAATACAGATTCATGTGTACCATCCAGTGTAACTCTGATTCTGTAGGTCTGGAGATGTTCTTAGATACCAGAGTTTTTATTCTGACTGAAGGCTACTGCAGACCACACTTTGTGAGAAATTGGTAGAAGAAACAAATTTCTATTGTACAACTTGAGATTAATAACAGATTACAACATGATCACAGATAATTCATAAATATTTCAGGATGCAGTTTTCATTACTATACTGTAGTGATTTTCTTGCTTTTAATTTGTCATAACAAGGAATACTTTTTATCATGGTGAAAAAATCTCACGCAACATGAAATATATCTTATTAGCAATGTTTTAGTTATACAGTACAGTGTTGTTCACTATATGTACTTTATTGTAAAAAAGATTTCTAAAACATTTTCATCTTGTATGACTTAAACTCTGTACTTATTAGACAATAACTCCTCATTTCTCCATTTCTTCAGACTCTGGCAACCAACATTCTACTTTCTGTTTCTATGAGTTTGACTGTATTTTGATGACTCATAAAAGTGGAATCATGCAATATCTGGCCTGGTGATTGGCTTTTTCCACTTAGCATGACGTCCTCAAGTGTCATTTATGTTGTTATAGATGACAGGACTTCCTTCTTTTTAAAGTTGAATAATATTCTATTTTATACATATACTTACACACACACATGCACACATATACACATATATGTAACTTTTTAAACATTCATCTGTCAATAGCCATTTATGTTTTCATTTCTTGGATTTTGTGAATAATGATGCAGTGAGCATGAAAGTGCAAGTATCTCTCCAAGATCCTGCTTTCAGTTACTTTAGATAAGTATGTAGAAGTAGAATTTCTAGATCATAAAGTAGTTCTATTTTTAATTTTTGAGATGCCTTCACACTATTTTTTATAGCCCCAGCACCATTTTACATTAACACCAAGAGGGGATATGGGTTTCAATGTATTTACATCCTCTCCAATACTGAATTATTTTATGTTTTGTTTTGTTTTGATATCGGCCATCTATAAGAGGGATGAGTTGATATTTCATTGTGGTTTTGATCTGTCTTTTCCTGTTGATTATTGACATTTAGCATTTTTTCATGAACATGTGGGTCATTTGTATGTTTTTTTTTTTTTTTGGAGAAATATCTTTCCATGTCCTTTGCCCATTTATAATTAGGTAATTTCTTTTTTTCCATGGAGTTTTAGAAGTTCCTCATATATTTGGATATTACTCTTTATTAGACATATGGTTTGTAAATATTGTTTTCTATTCTACAGGTTGCCTTTTTAATCTGTTGATTTTTTGCTTTGCTGTGTTGAAGTATTTTAATTTGATACAGTCTTACTTGTCTGTTTTTGCTTTTGTTTCCTGTGCTTTTTGTGTCATATTCATAAAATCGTTACCTGCACCAACATTATAAAGCTTTCCACTATATTTTCTTCTGGGAATTTTATAGTTTCATGTCTTATATTTAAGTCTTTACTGTATTTTGAGTTAATTTATGTTTAAGCTGTTATATAAGAATACAATTTTATTCTATTGCATCTGAATATCTTCGGCATGTGAAAAAAATTCAAGTTTTCCCAATACCATTTATTGAAGATACTGATATAATTTTAATGTTTGTCCCCTCCAAATCTCATGTTGAAATGTAATCCCCAGTGTTGGAGATCGGGCTTGGTGGGGAATGTTTGTCTCGTGGGGGCAGATCCCTCATTAATGGCCATTACTGTAATAATGAGTGACTTCTCACTCTGAGTTCACATGAGATCTGGTTGTTTAAAAGAGCATGGTACCCCGCATCCCCTTGCTCATGCTTTCATCCTGTGACAGGCTGGCTCGCTTCCCTTCACAATGATTATAGCTTCCTGAATCCCTCACCAGAAGCAAATGCTGGAGACATGTTTGTACAGCCTGCAGAACCATGAGCCAACTAACTCTTTTCTTTATAATTACCCAGTCTCCACTATTCCTTTATAGCAACACAACAATAGACTAACACAGATACTATACTTTCAATATTGTATGTTGTTGAAGATCAATTGACTATATGTGCATGGGCTTATTTCTGGACCCTCAAATTTGTTTCATTGGTTTATATGTCTACCTTTATGCCTGTACCGTGTTATTTTGCTTACTGTAGCTTCGTAGTATGTTTTTAGGTTAACCCTCTAGCTTTGTTCTTTCATGAAATTGTCTGGCTACTGGGGGTCCTTTGTGGTTCTTTATGAATTTTAGGATTATTTTGTTTATTTCTGAAACATAAAATGGCATTGGGATTTTGATGGGATTGCCTCGACCCTATAGATTGCTTTGGGTGATACTGACATTTTAACAATATTAAGGCTTCCAATATTAATACAGGATATCTTTTCATTTATTTGTGTCTCCTTCAATTTCTTTCATCAATGTTTTATAGTCATTCATTCCCTTGGTTAAGATAATTCCCAAGTATTTTTTTTTTCTTCTTTTTGATGTCATTTTTCTTCCTTTGATATCATTGTAATTGGTATTGTTTTTAACTTATTTTTCAAAATTGTTCTTTGTTAATGTATAGAAACACAACTGATTGTTGATTTTTTATACTGGAAATGTTCTGAATTCATCTACTAATTCTAACAGTTTTTATATGGGATCTATTGTGTTTTCTACATATAAGGTCATATCCTATGTGAATATAGTTGATTCTAGCTCTTTCTTTCTGAGTTAGTTGCCATTTATTTCTTTCTCTTGCCTAATTTCTCTAGCTAGGACTTCCAGTACTATATTGAATAGAAGTGATAAGAGTGCACATTCTTGCCTTATCCCTTATCTTACCAGAAAAGCTTTCATTTTTTTTTTTCACTAATGACTATGGTAAAGATATGAGTTTTACATATTTTACCTTCATCGTGTTGAAATTTTTTTTTTCAATTTCTAGGTTTTTAAATTTTTTAAATCATAAACAGTGCTGAGTTTTGTCAATTTTTTTCTACATCTATAAAGGTGATCAGGGAGTTTTCACTCTTAAATCTGTAAATGTGCTGTATCATATCAATAGATTTTCATATGTTGAACAGTTCCTTCATCACTGAGAGAAATCCCACTTGGTCATGGTATATGATTCTACTAAGATACTATTGAATTTGGTTTGCTAGGAAATTTCAGAGGATTTTTGCATCTGTGTTCATCTGGAATATTGGTCTGCAATTTTTTTCTGGTGTTTTTAGTCTAGTTTTAATCTCAGAATAAGGCTTGCCTCATAAAATGATGTTGGAAGTATTGTCTCCTCTTCAGTATTTCAGCAAGTGGAGAAAGATTGACATTAATTCCTCTCTACATATTTGGTAGAATTCACCAGTTAAGCATCTAGTCCTAGACTTTATTTCTGTTGAGAGGTTTTGCGTATTGATTCAATTTTCTTACTAGATATATGCCTGTTAACTCTTTCCATTTCTTCATGATTTAGTCTTAGTAGGTTGTATGTGTCTAGAAATTGATTCATTTCTTTGATGTTATTCAATGTGTAGATGTATAATTTTCATAATACTCTTTTATAATCTTAATTTCTGTGGGATCATTTGTAATGTCTCAATTTATAATTTTATTTCAATACTCTCGCTTTTTGTCTTAGTCTAGCTGAGGTTTTGTCAATTTTGTTGATATTTCAATAAACCAATTCTTATTTTTGTTGATTTTTAGATTTTTAAAATTGTTTTTCTCTTTTCTATGTTATTTGTTTCTGTTCTAATCATTAAAATTCCTTCCTTCTGCTAACTTTGGTCTTATTTGGTTCTTCATTTTTTTGGTTTCTTATGGCATAAAGTTAGGTTGTTTATTTGAGATACCTTTTCTTTTTTAATATAGGTATTTATCACAATGAAGTTCTTTCCTAGTGCTGCTTTTGCTGCAGCTCATAAATTTTGGTATGTTATGTTTTCATTTTTGTTTGTCTCAGTACATATTCTGATTTCCCTTGATTTTTGTCTTTGACCCATTGGTAGTGTGTTACTTTTCATATAACTGTAAATTTTCCACTTCTCCTTCTTGTATTGCTTTCTATTTTTATTCAGTTGTGTGCAAGAAAGATACTTGGTATGATTTCAGTTGTTTTAAATTTCTTAAGACTTGTTTTGCAGCCTACAATGTATTCTTACCTGGAGAAGAATATGTACACTTGAGAAGAATGTTTATTCTGCTGGTTTTGTGTAGACTGATTCTATGTATCAGTTGGGTTCAATCAGGCTATAGTGTTGTTCAAATACTCTTATTCCTTATTGGTCAACTATCTGGTTTTCTATCCATAATTAAAAGTGGAGTATGGAATTTCCTGCTATTATCATGTTACTCTCTCTCTCTTCAGTTCTGCCTATTTCACTTACATATTTGGGTGCTGTGTGCATAGATATTTGGTATGCATTCCTAGTGACTTCACCCTTTTATAATTATAAGATGTTATTTTTGTTTTATGACAGATTTTGACTTAAATTTTATTTTGTCTGATACAAATATGGCTACCTCTGCCTTCTTTTGCTAACCACTTACATGAAATATCTTTTATTCATCCTTTCATTTTCAACCTATGTGCATCCTTAAAGCTAAAGTGAGTCTCTTGTAGGGTACTTACAGTTAAATCATGGTTTTGGTTTTTATCTTAATCTATTTAGCTACTCTATATCTTTTTATTGGGAATTTAAATTTATTTATATTTAAAACAATTATTGATAGAGAAAGACTTATTATTGCCACATTATTCATTGTTTTCTTTCTTTCTTGTAGCTTTTTTGTTCCTCTTTTCCTCTCTTGCAGTCTTTTTTTCCCCTTGACTTTTTTGCTGTCGATGTTTAATTGCTTTCTTATTTTCTTTTGTGTATCTCTTATAGATATTTTCTTTGCAGTTATCATGGGGCTTCCATAAAACATCTTATAATTATAACAATCTATTTTAAACTGATAACACATAATTGCAATTGCATACAAAAAACTTTATGTATCTACTTCCTTCTCTACACATACACTTTGTTATTGATGTCACAATCATGCTTTCTTATATTGCGTATGAATTTATCTTAGTTATATTTTTATACTAATACTTTAATTATACACCAGAACTAAAAGTGATTCATATGCCACCATTGTAGTATTACAGGATTCTGTATTCATTAAATATTTACCTTTGCTACCGGCTGTATACTTTCATATGCTTTTTTTGTTGCTATCTATCATTCTTTTGTTTACAATTGAAGGACTCCATTTGGTATTTTTTTGTAAGGCAAGTATAATTATAGACTATCTCAACTTTTGTTAATCTGGAAATGTCTTTATTTCTTTTTCATTTTTGAAGGAGAGATTTGTTCCATATGGTAATCTTGGTTGGCAGTTTTATTTATTTATTTCAGAACTTTGAATATGTCATTCTCATTCTAGTCCTTCTGGCCTGCAAGGCTTCTGCTGAGAAATCCTGTGTTAGTTTTATGGATGTTTTCTTGTATATAATGAGTCACTTTTACTGTGCTGCTTTTTTTGTCTGTCTGTTTGTTTGTTTGTTTGACGGAGTCTCACTCTGTCACCCAGGCTGGCGTGCAGTGGTGTGATCTCGGCTCACTGCAATATTGTGCTGCTTTTAAAATCCTCTCTTTGTCTTTTATTTCTGACAATGTGATTCAGTTTATGCCACTGAACTTCTTAAACGTGAATGTTCATTTCCTTACGCCAATGTAGGAAGTTTTCTGCCATTATTTCTTCCACTAAGAGTTTTACCTCTTTTACTGTTCTCCTAAAACTCTTATAATGTGTATTTGTTCCCTTGATGGAGTCACATTAATCTTTTAGGCTTTCTTCACTCTTCATTCTTTTTCTTTTTGATTGCCTGGATCATTTCAAAAGTTCTCTGATTTTTTTTTTTCTTCTGCACAATTAAGTCTGTTTTTGAATTCTTCTAGTGAAATATTTAATTATATAATATTATTCTTTAGTTTCAAAATTTCTGTTTGTTTATTTTTATTATTTTTGCACCCCCTGCCTTCCCTACACATCAAGCTTGGGGATTTGCGCCTGCCCAGAACTGGCAAATTTAGTTTACTCACATGCCCCAAGTCAGGAAACTAAAATACCTCTGGGTCTAGGTAGACAGTTTCACTGGATGGGTAGAGGCCTTTCCCACAGGGTCTTAAAAGGTCACTGAGGCCATTTCTTCCCTTCTGTAAGACATAATTCCTCAGTTTGGCCTTACCACCTCTATACAGTCCAATAATGGACTGGCCTTTATTAGTCAAATCACCCAAGCAGTTTCTCAGACACGCATGACAATTTTCTGTGTCTATGTTGATATGCTCATTTTATGTATTTATTTTCTGTATTCATTGAGCATTCTTTACAATGGTAATTTTGTATTTTTTCTTGAGTAATTCATATATCTCCATTTCTTTAGGACTTATTTCTGGAGATTTTTTTTTTTTTTTTTTTGATACTCTGCTTGGTTCATATGCCCAACTGTTGGTCACAACAGTTTCCTCATGTTCCTTGTTACTTTTTGTTGGGATCCATGCATTTGAAAAGTAGCCCCCTCTCCCAGTATTTATGGACTGGCTCCAAACAGGAAAAGTTTTTCATGAAATGACCCAGCTACATATTTTGCAGGCCTCTCAAACTTTTTCTGTGAATTTGTAACTTCCTAATTAGGGAGATTTTACTGGCTTCCTTTTTTAGAAGCTGAAATTTCTTCCTCCTTGTGGTGTCTGTCTCCACTAATGAAGATCCTTTGATGTTACTGTAAGCCACCCATTTCTTTTTCTCTTCATTGACCTCAGGCATTTACAGTATGCCAGCTCCTGTTTGTGCTCTGAGACGAGCAAGGAAACAACCAGTTTTTCAGGCAACTCCCCCCCTCCCCCACAAAGTCAGACTATTTGACACACCTTTTATTCTTCCCTTTTCCCCCTAAGGGACAAACTGTCAAGTTGAATCAACCTTTGTCTGCTATACTGTAGGTCCTCTGGAGCTCTTATGTTTGTTTTCAGTATCCTCAGGGATCTAGAGTATTCAAATTCCTGTCAGTACCCCAAGTTAGGTAAAACTGTTATGCTGAGCTGGGGAGAAAGATGACCATAACTGAGTGTGTGCTAGTTCAAAGGTCTGCCTCTGTTTCCATTGGTTTCTTGTCTGACACCCTTTCCTGTCAGCACTTAGATTCAAACAAGGAAGAAATCAGTCTCTTAGATAGTGCCCTCCAAATCTGAACATTAAACGTATGTTCCAGTCTTCTATTTCCTCCCCAGGGAGAAGTGAGGAGTTGGGATCTTCCTTCCGATTGCATATTGCTGACCTAAGGGCAGGGCTTTGGCAAGAGGGTATCACAAATTTTCCCATTAACTTCAGTGTGGCTGGCATGAAACTTAGGTTACAGGAGTCTCTTGGCTGGTCTCTGGGTTGCTCACAAAGGAGAATGTTTTGCATATTGTTGAATTGGTGTCCCTTTTGGGGGAGGGTTTGGTACTTATTCAGCCATCTTCCTAACTTCACCCCCCCAACAAGGAACAAAATTTATTCCTAGTATTACTGTGTCAAGAAAGCCTGTCAGAATTTTTTTTTTTCGATTAGTTATGTGAAATATGACAGTATTTTATATTTGTTTTCTTTTGTTCAAAGTTTATTATTATTTATTCCTCTTTTTATGTAAACTAATTTGCAGAACACAAGTGTTAGTCAACCAAATTTTAGAACCTTACAAAATAAGATTAGTAGAGAAAAAATTACTATAATTTACCAATGTAATGTTTATAAAATACAACTCTTTGTTTTCATGTAAAATAAAATAATATCCAAAATAGAAATATTTACAAATTTGATCATTCTGTTTCATAATTGAAACAAGAGTGGAACTGATTTTGATTTAATGATCATACTACCATCTGGCATTTGCAATTTTGTTATCTCCACAGATGCCCTACGATTTTGGAGGCTGGAACAGGAGAAACAGAAAGTGGATGCATAAAATTAACATATCACATAGCATAAAATCTTAAATTTTAAGTATGCAATTACTACAATAAGGACTATCTGAAGTTATAATAATCAGACAAATCAATGTTTAACAATATTTGAAAAGACATATTTCTGAAGGTTTTCTACTTTCTTTGTGCTTTAAAGGATGGGTTTTTAAATGTGTCTCAGAGAAAAGAAATATAGGTGCCATTTATATAAAATGTGTTTTCTCCTCTGTAAGATAGCTATAATTGTAGCCAAGGAAATAAGGATAGTAATTAACTTGCTCTTTTTATGTTAAATAAATGTTTTTAAATATGGAATTATGAAGAGAAAATATTCTAATGTCGAGGGTAACTGATCATTTGAAATGGCATTTATTTTGGAAAAGAAGAGAAATTAGTTACTAAGGTAAGTGTTTTGTTTTAATTTAATTTAACTTAATTTAGGAGAGCTAAGTAATTAAACATGAGGCCAAAGTACGTAAGAAAGTGGCAGTCTTTTATTGCAAATATGCACACACTCTCGGGCGAGGTTCTCTGGTCATCAGGTGTGGGGGGCCAGGGAAGTCGCGCCGGTGCTCTCCGGTGACTCCGGTCCACAAATGCGGGGGCGAAGAAGTCACGCCGGCTCCTGCCGGCAGCAGACTTTTATGCATTGGTACTGGAAGGGGGAGGGCAGTGGGCAGGATAAGGGCGTGATAGGGGCGTCTCCGTAGGCGTGGCCGGGTAAGTTTCGATCTCTTCGGATTGACGTCACCTGGCACATGCTCGGTTGATCTGCATCTTCCTGGGGCGGGCTGCATTTTCCCGTGCGCGGGAAAGTTGGTGAGGAAGAACCCGGAAGCAACATGGATTATGCCTTCTTGTTCACCTTCCCCCATCTTGTCCTTTCTCCTTCATCTAAACAGTAAGTAATGGGGCTTTTTTCTTGAAATAGGGTCTTATTGTTTGCTCCTATTAGTCTTGAGTTAGCATTCATTATCAATTGTTCAAATTTCTCAGTATCTGACATGTAATAAGCTATTAACAGAGTTTGGATGATTAACCCTGAAACTGTTAGACTAACACTTCTACTGACTCCATAAAGATGATAGGCATCTGTATCAGTCATGGTCTTGACACAGAACAGTAGCACCCAGAGTTTAATATGATATTTCAATGAAATAACTATTTATAGAAGTGTGAGCAGAGTGAGGAAACCTAAACAGAATGGTGAAATACCTCTTGCCTAGTAACAATGGGAATCCCTTACCACCCCTAAACCAAAGAGATAAGGGAAACCAAAAGGTCGATCCATGCAAAAGGAGATATGCAACAGAAGTTCTTTGGTTCCATAATCGACTTATAATGAGAGATTGTTTACATTACAAGGAAAGATTAAGAACATAACAAGTAGTTGAACAATAAATAGCATTCAATTAGAAGGCACTGAGAGCAGAGGACAGAGAGAAATGGTCATTATATAGAAAGAAGCCAAGCCTTCCACTGAAAGATGATAAAAGGAGAAACAGAAAGATGCAGGGTTAATCTTGTATTTGTTCTAATTTCTCAGGTGAAAGAGTAGCATGTGGGTTACATGTTGGAAAACGATGATGAGGAGGAGGAGTCAGAGAGTCATGATGGAGACAATAAATCATTTTTATTAGGACTAACTATATGCTACCACAAGTATATGTTATAAACATTATTGTCATCATTTTACAGGAGAAAAAAAAAACTAAGAGATGGAGAGTTTAACCCATTTTTTCCAGATCATGCCATTCCTGTGTGACAAAGCCATAGTTGACTTGCATACATCCAACTGTGCAGGTGTTAATAACTATTTGACACACAGTTTGTACATAATGATAGTAATGAGGGAAACAGCAGTTTACAGAAAAAAAGAAACGAGGTGGTCTTGCTATATTAAGGACTCATTTAGTGATGATGACCTTGGATTTAATGTGGCATTGATATGCTTAGCTCTTACATTTCTGGCCTGCAAATCATAGTTGTCTGTGTATAAGTGAAGAGAAGCTGACAGAAAGCTTTAAGAAGAGATCAGAGCAACCAGTGAGGGACAGTTGTTGACATCATGAAGGACAAAGCATTCTCTAATGATTGGTATTATTTTACTCTGATTCTAAGCTATACCTAATGTTTCTGGAGGGCCAAAGAGGCCAGAAACCCTACTACAGAAGGAAAATTTCAGTCTTTTATAATCCCTACTGTACAGAGAGTCTGATGCCTTTACATTGATTTAAGTGTTTTTATATGAATAAATCTTATGCCTCTAGAAAAGGCAGAGCTCCAAGTCAGATTCATTTTAGCATGACTGTATCATCTACTTTGTTTATATATGAGGATTCACCAATGAGTCCACACACACATTCATTGTCTGTAGTTCAGAAGCAGGTACCTTAAGAGCCTCTCTTTACTTTGCATGGGTCAAAAAAAATTTTATTGCAAAATGAGAGACCCTCCTATCTGCATGAATGATTATATACCAAGAAATTCATAATAAATGTACTTTAGATAAACATCATAACCATACATACTTAAATAAACATCATACATTTAAATTTTCTTAGAATTCATAGTTTATAACTGTGTAGGTACTAAGTCAACAGTCTGTGTGCTATAGCTATGGGCAACAAATTGCAAATCTTATTTCCAGGTGCAAAATTAGTTAGCAATGGCAGTAATTGCCCACCCTTTTAGTGAAACTAATCATTTTTTCAAAAGCTTAAAGCAGCATAATCTACTGATTTACACTGTGGTTTATTGGCTTCCTGCTAAATAAGGTAACTTGTCAATTAACAGTTTTATTAAGAAACTAGTGAAAATGAAGTAATGTCTGTTTGCCAATGTCTTCAATGTTTAAAGACTAATGAGAGATCTTGAAAGGTAAACTTTATATTGTATGGAAAGGGAGAGAGACAGGTATGACTCAATAAAGCTGATGGAAGAAAATGATTTGAATTTTATATAGTTTTTAATCTCTATAAAACAGTGGTTTAAAGTAGGGACAAGGAAACTTTCTGATAAAGGGCAGATAATACATATTTTTTTTGCTTTGTTGGCTGTACAGTCTCTGTTGCAGTGATCCTGTCATTGTAGAGTGAAAGGAATCATAGACACTAAATAAACAAATAGGTGTGGCTGTGATTCAATAAAATCATGTTTACAAAAACAGGTGGCCAGCTGGATTTAGTCCAGGAACCACAGTTAGGCAAGGTCCAATATAAAATAATAAGGTGCTAGGTTATTGCCTATTTAATGTGATAATGAAGTACAGTTGAAAGATACTTTAGAAAACAGGCTTTCACTTTAAATGAATTGATTTTAGGGTACTTTTAAATACATATGTGAAGAAGCATGTTAATTACAACAGTGATTTCTACTAATCATTGATTCAAGTAAGACTAAGATTCACATTGTAAAGACAACACTTAATTAGAAGACAGGAAGGAATATGATAGCCCAAAATAAAGTGGCCAAAGGGGATCGAAAGAAAGAGCCAAACACAAAACTTATGGAAGAGTTGGAGTGTAAACTATTTAGTGATGAATTGGCTATGTATATTACTTATACTTCTTCAATGGTGCATTTCCTGATATTTCTGTTCACACTTAATGTTTTTAGTGTGAACATTAATGTCACACTTAATGTTTTAATGTTTAAATTGCTGTTGTACAATACACATCAACCACTCACCCTATTACCATTGAATATCTTTTCCAACACTTTTTATTCCAAATTTATTGATAAAATTCTGTTTGAACATCGGCATTTTCATATTAGCATATCAGCAAGCTTCTCTTTTGATTTATATCATTTTATTCATTGATTACATGAATATGTATTGTGATACTGAAATTCAGGAAATATTTTTCTGGGTGGGAGAAATGTACCAGTGGAAAAAGCCAGCAAAATCCTTGGTCTCGAGGAGCTTGCAATCAAGAAGTAGGTGAATGAAAAGATAATTTCAGAGAACAATCATGTTAATATGCTACAAGACTAATGTGATTGACAATTAACAAAGGTATTGGTGATAAGGATGGAGTTTAAACAACAATTGATTTGGTAGTTGGGAAAGGCCTCTGAAAAGAGGCATCACTAAGTTAAGATCTGAATTATAAGAATATGGCAATGGTGCTAACATCTAGATCCGAAGCTTTCCAATCATAGGAAATGGCAAATACAAAGTGTTTCTGCTGGAAATAAACATAAATGTATTCCAGAAATAGAAAGTTATAGGTGAAGCCGAATAAGTGAGAAAGATGATGGTATGAATTTAAGTCAGAGCATTAGGCAAGGAACAGATTACATGAGTTTTGTAAACAAAGGTGAGGAATTTAGTTGTATTTTAAGCACAGTGGAAGAATTTGAAGAGTTTTAGCAAAACAGTCACATAATCAGTTTCATGTTTTACAAAAATTGCTCTGACTACTGTGGAAAAAATAGAATAAGTAAGAGCAAAAACAGAAATAGAACAACAAATTAGGAGATAGGGCAGTAGTCAAAGCAAAAGATTAATTCTGTGTTTGCATTTTTAAAATCACTTTCAACAAATCTCTTAACAGGAAATTCTGATTTGTCAGTACGTATAACTTATCATTTCCAGGCATACGTCATACGTATTGATGGAATTTAACAATTCAAATCTTTTGTATTTTTTACATTAGGTGGCAATTTAGATTTATGTTTTTATTTTATATATATTTTTTTATTTTTTACTTATTTTTAATTTTTGTTATTTTTATGTATTTTTCAAGGGTATTTATCCTTAATCTTTCTTAGCTTAATAAAATAAAACAAAAATAACAGATAAAGAACCTTTTTTATTCTATGATTCTAGAAGAAGATGTCTATAGGATGTCTATAGGATTCACATATGGTTTCTATAGTCTCATGAACCCAGCAACTCTATATTTTAGAATTTTTTAATATGTCAGAGAAAAGTCACAATTTAAATTATCAAATATTATATTTAATCAATATCTGTAGAACACAATGAAGAATATTAATTTCTGTTAAAAATATTCTTAATATTCTATTAAGAATATTAGTATGGACAACCACAACTTACTATTTAGTACAACCACATAATATTTATTACCCGACAGGTACAAACTTTAGTTATGCTAACAATTACTACAGTCATTAGCAATTTAAATATGCTATATAAAGCATATGTATAAACTGAGACAAGAAATTTTTAGACTTGTTGGAGAACACAGCAAATAAGAAATGGAGATGGGAGTCAATACAGATTATTCTGGTTTCAAAGTCCCTGTTTTTAACTACTATTACTTCTACATTGCTATAAAATAGTAAGTAAATTTTGGCCAATGTGTCTATGGATATTTTATGAGAATAATGTTTGACAACCTATTATATAGCTTGGAGTAGTGATTTCTTACATTTTTACACACACATACTATTCCTTTTTGGCTTGGTGTGATGGAATCTTACCTATAGGGAAATGAAAATGACAACAATGACTTAGTTTTAAAGAAACATAAATCTAAATTACCACCCAATGTTAAAAAGAAAAAAAAGATTTGAATTGTTAACATAAATTCCATCAATATGTATGCCTGGAGATGGTAAGTTCTATGTACTGACAAATCAGAACTTCCTTTGAAAACTGGAAAAAATATTACCATGTTTTGAATTGGAAATCATCAAGCACAAGAGAGAAGTTTGATACAAATAACTGGAGTGTATATGATTATGAAGAAATAACCCACACTATTATTGTTATTTGTATCTTAAAAAGAGAAAGTTTACAAAATTTATCCATACTTCCATACTTATCTTATTTAGAGATTTATTTATCGTGGTTATGTAAATTTAGATCGGTAGTTATTTGTTTCAGTTAAAAAGTACAGATTCCAAAGTTTTGTTTCATTCTCTAAATCTTTTATACAAATCATAAAGATAAGAATGGAATATTATTTAAAAATCTATTAATTGCTCACTGGACACCTTTACACATTTTTACTACTATGTATTAGGAGACAGCATATTTACAAATATACACAATTTCATAATATAACATCAAGGATAGCTAAGTAGCATAGACTGAATATTTAGTACATGCCATGCATGATGTTAAGCAATGTTTCTGCTATAATTCTCATAAAACCTTGTGCCATTTTTAAGAAAATAATCTGACTTTACTGTGTAGGAATTCATAGTTTCCCACAGTTTATTGGCCATTTCTTGAGGGGTCACAGCTATTATGAAACAAAGATAAATTGAAACTCAGGCCTTTAGCTCCTTCATCTTAAGACCGAAGTTTAAGAGATAAATGAAGAAAGAAAGTATACTTCCTGGTGCAATTATGTGAGGGATTTAAGAACATCTTATAGCACACATAAGACTGCCTTTTCTATTCTTCAGTTCTCATACCTTAACTTCTTATGGATTTTTGATATTTGAAGTTAAGATATTATGACTTGTATGTCCCTAGTTAAAACTGAACTATAACCACAGACCTATTCCATTAATTTCAGATTGTAAAAATTTCTCTCAATGTCTCTATGAAGATTTCCCTTAAAGAAAGCTGATACCTAAGATCACACCACTGAAGGAGGAAATTGGGTATATTTGACTGCAGAAAAGGTTAGCCTGGATTATTAAGAGCTGTTTTCCTGATGGGCAGATCACAGAGACAGAATTGCCATGTCCCATCTTGTCACAGACCTTTTGCCATCTACTGGGATGAGAATATTGAAAACTGAAGGGACAAAACAGAAAGCGCAAATTCTTTTAACCTCAATATTTTGCCTATTAAATAGGTGATCTGATATCTTAGTTTGTCTAAGTTTTGCACCTGTTGTCACATCATAATTATTAAAAGGATCTCTGTTACTCCCTCTGAAAGAAATCATATGAAAACAAATTATTATCCTACCTAATTGTGAGCATATTAAAAATGAATAACTTCCCTAGGGTGAAATAATTTATAAGTGGAGAAATTTCATATTGAACCCAGAGAATCCTTCTCCTCTGCCCACTATCCTCTCTAGCAACTTTCTCATATATAATAAGTGCTTATTAATGTCATTGTCTTCTTTTCTCTATCAAATTATATTTCCCTCTGACTCCTCTCAGACAATACTTCTTTTGTAACTCCTCTCTTCAACTTTCTTTAATATGTTTGCTTTACTTAGCTCTCATATTAAAATATTCACAGCAGTAAAAATGCATTATCTGAAGTTATCCATGGGTTTTGTATGCTGGATTGATGTTCTTCTTTCCTTTACTCCCTTCATTTCCATAGCACTCCTTGAACCCCAATAATGCACATTCATCTCAGTCTGCCCTTTCTTCTGTGTGCATGGTGTGCTTTTGCCCATACCATTTGAGACTGAACCTTTGGTGAAGATTGCCACTTTCTGGTTCTTTTATTATTAGTAGTCTGTTTTTCTAATTTTGGTTGAAATATATACAAATTTATGGACTGGACGGTGGCTCATGCCCGTAATCCCAGCACTTTGGGAGGCCGAGGTGGGCGGATCATGAGGTCAGGAGATCGAGACCATGCTGGCTAACACGGTGAAACCCCGTCTCTACTAAAAATACAAAAAACTAGCCGGGCGAGGTGGCGGGCGCCTGTAGTCCCAGCTACTCGGGAGGCTGAGGCAGGAGAATGGCGTGAACCTGGGAGGCGGAGCTTGCAGTGAGCTGAGATCCGGCCACTGCACTCCAGCCTGGGCGACAGAGCTAGACTCTGTCTCAAAAAAAAAAAAAAAAAAAAAAAAAAGACACATTGTGATTATCCCAGTATGATTACTTTGCTGCTTCAAGAAAGAAGCTGCTGCTGCTTTGAGTTATCAAAAATAGTTTTAAAGTATTATTTTCAAATATGTTTCTGATATTTTAGGGGCCCTCCCTCTAAACCCTAACACATGCTTAGCCTAACCATCATTACATTTTAGAGTAGATTCATTTTTTTCTTATGTATCCCATTTTGAGTATTATAGTGCCAATATTCTAGTTTGCCAGAAGTAAAATTTTATTAAGTTGATCTAAATCATCACATTTTATAACAACCTTGACCAACTTCTTACTTTTCTTCCACCTTCCCTTTTATTTTTTCTCTATAATACTGTTTCGCATTCCAGATAATGCTAGCAGATATTAAAGATAAACCTTAAAATTTTAGTGTTTATAACAGAGCATGTAGCCATTTCAACACAGAGGTTCTTGACATGCTGCCTTCTTCAATACAAGGTTTCCACATCCACCCTGAGCACGGATTATTGAGCTGAAAGATGGGGCAAAAGATGTGGAGCACTCTTTTATTGAGGAGAAATTCCATTTACAAACAGTTTTATGGTAGATTAAAATAAAGCAAATACTAATTCCAACTGTATAAGTATGTAGCAATACAAAATAGATTGTTCTAAATTCTTTTGTTTTTTATTTAACATTGATGTCTCCCTTGCCTTTGAGAGAAAATATTGCATTGCAAAGCTGATGGATGTTTGAGTGAAAAAATATATATCAAGCTCATCCTTAATGTAACCTGGTGATCATACTTTGGCTGATATGAGATTGGACATTAGCTTGGTGATGAGCCATTTTATTAAGCCACAGTGACCTCCTCTCTTCACTAAATTTGAGTGGAAGATAAACTTCTTCCAGAAATTAAGTGGTAAATTTTGGGAATGTTCAGAATCGGTACCTTTTATCTTTTTATTCTGTTGTTAGATGTGTATGATGGGTTTCAAATAATTTATTTACTTTTGTCTTTTTTTATCCTTAACCTTTACTTCAAGGAAGTCTAGAAATATGGTCCAATACTGTGACCAGGAAAAAAAGTAAAATGAGTGTGGTGAATTTGCATCCAGTTTCTTCCCTACTGTCTCATATCTGATGATTATTAACTTTTCATTAGCTGTAGCCTTTTAAGTAGCCTCCTTCTTGCCTCTCCATCCTTTCATTATGCTTCCATTCAAAACTAACACAGAAAGATCCTGTACACATAACTAGGAATTCAGAGTTTTATAAATCAGCCTAATATGCATTTTACAAGAGTAGCTGCCATTTTGTATTCTATTCTCTAACCAAACCAGACTGTGTATGGTTCCTTGTGCAGGCAAAGATTTTTACCATCTTCATACATTTGCTCATATAATTCCAAAACTGCTTGGAAGAAGTGGTACAAATGACCACTCATGAAATCATCCCAAAGTTCCAGGTAGGATTTGCCTTATCCTCCTTTCTGTTCACATAGCAATATGTCTGTAACTAAATTATGGAAATAGTGTAAAATGCAATTCCTTTCTCTTCCACGAAAGTAAAAGCCAAGAATATCTTATTCATTCAAAATTTTATTATTATTGGAGCCTAAGTGACTTTATTTATGTTTATTATCATGAGCTAAGTAGGAAAATACTTTGTAAGTTATAAAGTTCTGTGAAAATACTTTAACATTGTAGCATAGCCTTGTGCAAATTTACTCTGTTTAAATTTATATAATCTTTTTAAGCCTCAGTTCCCTCAAGATGTGTATAATAATGGTCACTACCTGGAAGGGGTGTAGAACAAAGCAAAAACAAAACAAAAACAAACACCAAACAAAAAATTTCTTGCTTCTGATATAGCCTAGAAAAAGTTATCAAAAGATGCTTATTGTTGTAATTAATATTTTTCTGTCTCATATATGGTGGTTATATCAACCTAAGTATCGTTCTCTGGAGGTGAGATACATTCCCTAGGTCTCAGAAAGGATCTAAACATTCCTTTGGTAGGGAAGATCATCTTTCCACTAATATCACTTTCTGAATACATTCTGGAAAGTGTTTAGGAGCTGCAGAAAAACAAATAAAAGACTACCTACTTATAGACCAAGTTATTTTGAGAATTTAGCATTTAAGCTCTGTAGACTGTATTTACAGCTATTTCAAGGTACAATTTGTATTATTAAATATCACTTTTATTATCATCATTATCATAATAATCATTGTTACACTAGTGCTACATAGTAGAGTATTAAAGCAATTACATAAGAGCAGTGTGTTACAAAGCAATAAAAGAAGGACACTATGAGTCCTAAGGTGCTTTCTAATTGACTTTTTCAATTTTGAAATATAATTACAGGTTTACAAAGCTTCATATGTGAATAAAATGAATTATCAAGAAATTAAGGTGATCACAGTACTAGAAACTTAATATATCAATTTTCCATAAACATTGCATACATCTGTTATTTCATGTTATATTCAAACATAATAGAATACTAAAAATATCTAAATGTGTGTGAGTGTGTTTGTGTGAGTATACATATATTTCCCTTGCCATAGAAGAACATCTTTTTTTCCCAAAAATGTAGAATTCAGGAAATTACAGTACATATGGATATCTGTCTTTAGATGCTCAATTGTTTGTCCTTACAGGTTTCAAAAAGGCATTTAGTTATGTAAATTTAAGATTAAAATAAAGAGCCATGAAACACTTTTCCACTCCTCACCTATGACTAAGTGCTACATGAGGAACTGTCCCCTCATCATATTTCATTTATTTTAAGGTATATAAATTAAATAAATACAAGAGAAAAGCAGAAACTTAAAAGGAGAGATAGTACATGCAATGGTATACCAAAGAAGAGACAATAGTTTAAGATTATGGATTCATACTTAAAACAAGGGATCACTAAGTTACCAAAAGGAAAATAGTATTTATTCCCTAATTCTCACTACCCCTATGCAGGACCAGCTTCATGATTTTTTACATTTGCACAGGACTCAATGCTTAGAAGGTTCTTGCTGTTGGTTTCATGCTCTTTTGGTACCATTTTAAAATTCTGAATAATTTTTTTAATAAGCAGTCCTTTATCTTCATTTTGCACTATACCCTGCCATATATATAGCCAGTCCTGTCCCCCACTATAGTAGAAACCAGTTTATGTACTAGTCAGTTCACAAAAATTTCTCTAAACTCATGAACACCCTCCATACTTAGGGGTGGACGTTCAAGAGCTGTTATCTGCAATTCTGGCTTCTTGACTACAATAATTTGATTAGTCATAACCTTGTGTGAATTATTTTATTAACCACTTAAAAATGAAAGAAAGCATACCCTTCATTGTATAGTAATGGAATTCTGTATATAGAATAATAATAATATTAATTAGTAAGTTCATAAAATTAGTAAATTTGTTTGAAAATTCTACTGTCTCAAAAAAAAAAAAAAGAAAGAAAGAAAGAAATAGGAAGCATAGCAGCTAAGAAGACAGCAAAGCATTTTTTCATAGTACATGAATTTAAGGATATTTATTATCTCCTATAAGTCAGTATTTCCAGTTCTCCTAGTGATTCTTTTAACTTTTATCAGCTCAGGTGTTTCTAAAAATTGACCAGGAACAGTATATATACACCAGTAGTGAATTCAACAACGTCATAAGTTTTATGAATCTTGATGGAAATCTGAGTTTGGTCTCAATCATTGAAATCACAAAAGGCAGAGATTTAACACAGGATTCCTTATTTTATATTCCAATATTTTACTTTCTAGTATATTTTCTTATAGTTTTCCTTCATAAAGTGCTTAATATGTGAGTGTCATGTAGTTGTATTTCAAATAAACTTGTATTGCCAGATAGTACTCCTGCACAATAAAAATTGTTGAAAACAAAGTTTCCTTTTGTTAATCCTGGAAAAAAATACTGAATATAATATATGTTGTATGTGGCAGAGCAAATAATAAAGGAAGTTAAAAAATTATCTGCAATACTTTATTTCCTCCTTAAAAATAAAAATCTAAAGGAACATTTTCAAGTTGTTCCAGTATATTGATATGTAAGGCTATAAATTAAAGAAATCAAGAGAGATTTAAATTAACTACAAAAACAATAGGATCTAGATAAACTAAGAGTGAAATAAAGCTGCACCCATGTGATCTTCAAAAAGAGAAAAAGAAAAAGATTCTGGGGAGTATGAGAATAAAGCTAAACAAACTTCTAGACCTTTCATTAAAAAAAAAAAGAAAAAAAAAAGGTTTAAAGAATTTTTATAATGCTTGCTATATGAGATACAATGTATTCTTTTCTTTATCCCTATCCCAAGACAATATCTGTAAACACAATACGATTTGCCAATGTGCTTAGAGTTGGGTTAGTGTTGGAATTGTCAAGTAGGTAGGTGGAGATGCTCCATATTAAGTTAGGAAAGGCTGCAGTTCAATTCCATATACATTTCATGTGTATCATAATTTAAAATTTAACTTTACTCATTTACTTCTGGGCCATATTTTACTTTTAAGTATGTTTCCATTAAAGAAACATTAAATTCCAAATATATTGAATATCTGTGTAGATTGATCACTCAAAATATAATCATGTTAGTCATAGTTATCATTATTCATAGTTCTTAGGGAGTTTATTATTTTAACTATATTTTACTAATCTAAGTTTTTAAAAAATAAACTTTTCATTTTATAATAGTTTTAAGTTTATGGAAGAGTGGCTGGAATATTAGTCTTCTCTTAAATTTCACACCTAGTTTCCCCATGATACATCTGTTGCAACTAATGAACTGATATTGATACATTACTATTAACAAAAATCCATACAGTTTTCAGATTTTTATAGCTTTTATGTCATTTCATTTTTCCATTATAGGATCCTATATAGGACGTTATTTTGCATTTGGTGGTCATATCTCCTTGAGCTCACATATACTGTGATAGTTTCTCAGACTTTCCTTGGTTTTGATAATACAGGCGTATCTCATAGATATTGTGAGTTCAGTTCCAGACAATCTCAATAAAGTGAATCACACAAGCTATTTGGTTTCCTAACACATATAAAGATTATGCTTACACTATACTGTAATCTATTAAGTGTGCAATAACATTATGCCTAAGAAACAATGTGTATATCTTAAATTAAAACTACTTTATTGCTAAAAAATTCTAATGATCATCTGACTCTCCAGCAAGTTATGATGTTTGTGCTGGTGGAGGATCGTGCCTCAATATTGGCTTTTGCTGACTGATGAAGGAAGGTTGGGATATCTTTGACAATTTCTTAAAATAAGACATCAACAAAGTTTGATACATCAATTAACTTCCTTTCATGAAAGATTTTTCTGTAGCACAGAATGCTATTTGATAACATTTTACCCATGTAGAACTTCTTTCCAAATTAGAGTCAGTCCTCTCAAACCCTGCCACTGCTTTCTCAACTAAGTTTATGTAATATGCTAAATCCCTGTTATTTCAATGCTGTTCACAGCATCTTCACCAGGAATAGATTACATCTCAAGAAACCACGTTATTTGCTCGTCCATAAAAAGCAATTCTCATCTCTTCAAGTTTGATCATGAGATTACAGCAATTCAGTCACATCTTTCAGCTCCACTCCCACTTCTAGTTCCCTTGCTATTTCTACCACATCTGCAGTTACTCCCTGCACTCAGGTCTTGGATCCTCAATGTCATTTATGAAACTTGGAATCAACTTTTTCCAAACTCCTATTAATGTTGATATGTTGACCTCCTACCATGAAACACTAGTGTTCTTAATGGAATTTAGAATGGTGAATCTTTTCCAGAAGATTTTAAATTTGCTTTGCCCAGATCCCTCAGAGAAATCGCAATCTACTGCATCTGTAGCCTTATGAAATTTATTTCTTAAACAATAAGATTTGAAAGTAAAAATTACTCCTCACCATGGACTACAGAGGGATATTTTGTTAGCAGGCATGAAAGCAACGTGAATCTCCATTGTATACCTCTATTAGAACCCTTGATTGACCAGGTGCATTATCTATTAGTAATATTTTGAAACAAATCTTTTTCTGAGCAGTATGTCTCAAGAGTGGGCTTAACATAGTCAGTAAATCATGCTGTAAACAGATGTGCTATCATTGAGGCTTTGTTCTTCCATTTCTAGAGGTCAGGCAGAGTAGATTGAACATTATTCTTACAGGGCCTAGAATGTTCAAAATAGTAAATGAGATTTGGTTTCAACTTCAAAGTCACCAGCTACATTAGCCTCTAACAGAAAGTCAGCCTGTCCTTTGAAGCTGTGAAACAAGACATTGACTTCTGCTCTCTAGCTATGAAATTCCTATTTGGATCTTCTTCTCATACACATAAAACTGTTTAGTTTCCATTGAAAATCCATTGTCCATCTTAGTCATCTTCATCAATTATCTTAGCTAGATCTTCTGAATAACTTGCTACAGCTTCTACATTAGCACTTGCTGCTCTACTTTGCAGTTTTATATTATAGGGATGACTCCTTTCCTTAAACCTCATGAACAAACATCTGCTAGTTTCAAACTTTTCTTCTGTAACTTCCTCATCTCTCTGTCTTCACGGAATTGAAGAGAGTTAGGACCTTGCTGTGGATTAAACTTTGGCTTGGGCAAATGTTTTCATTGGTTTTATCTTCTATCCAGGTCACTCAGAGTTTTCGCGTTATCAGCCATAAGCCTGTTTTTATCATTCATATGTTCACTGAAATAGCACTTGTAATTTCCCTCACAAACTTCCCCTTTGCATTCATAACTTGGTTAACTGTTTGGTGCAAGAGGCCTGGCTTTCAACCTGTCTCAGCTTTCAACGTGCTTTCCTCACTAAGCATAATCATTTCTAGCTTTTGATTTTAAATGAGAGATGTGCTACTCTTCCTTTCACTTGAAGATTTAAAGGCTATTGAAGAGTTTCTAATTGGCATAATTTCAATATTGTTGTTTCTCAAAGAATAAAGAGACTGAGGAGACGAGGAGGAAAGAGGTAATTGCCAATGGGTGGAGCAGTCAGAACACATATATTTGTTGATTAAGTTTGCAATCTTAAATGGGCACAGTTTGTGGTGCCCCAAAACAATTACAATGGTAACACTAAAGATCACCAATCACCTTAACAGATATAATAATGAAAAAGTCTGAAATATGGTGAGAATTACGAAAATGTGACCCAGAGACACGAAGTGAGAACATGGTGTTGGAAAAACGACACCAATGAACTTCTTTCAAAAGTAGAGTCAGTCCTCTCAAACCCTGTGACTGCGTTCTTAACTAAGTTTATGTAATATGCTAAATCCCTGTTATTTCAAAGCTGTTCATAGCATCTTCGCCAGGAACAGATTACGTCTCAAGAAACCACGTTATTTGTTCATCCATAAAAAGCAACTCTCATCTCTCTAAGTGTGATCATGAGATTGCAGCAATTCAGTCACATCTTGCTGGACACAGTTACCACAACCCTTCAATTTGTTAAAAAAACAAACACACACACACACAAAAAAAAAAAAAACACAGCATCAGCAAAGCACAATAAAACCTATTTTAAAAGTGTTGAGGAACATGATGAGATATTTTATGAAAAATCCTTAAGTCTGGGTTTTTCTGATGTTTTTCTCATGGCTAGACAGGGTTTATCTATTTCAAGGAAAATAAACAAAGAGGTAAAGTGCCATTTTCATTGTACTATTTCAAGGGGATACACTATCAACATGTATTTATATACTGTAAACAACAACTTATTAATGATGTTAACCATGATTAACTCACTAAAGCAGTATTTTCCAGGTATCTTGATTGTACAGATGTTATTTTTCCCCTGATTTTCATACTATATTCTTTAGAAGGAAGTCACTATATGCATCTCATACTTAAGTGGTGAGCGGTTATGCTGTATCTACTTGATGGGGGAGTATTTAAATAAATTATTGAGAATTCTCTATAAATTATTTGGAATTTTTCTAATAATGAGTTTTCAACATCATGCAGAAACTTATCTCTAAATCCAATTTCATTTGTATTACACAAAATTAATAATACATTTTAATTATAAAAAATACATTGAATTACTACAAATTCCTGTATGAATAGAAAATTAATTCTCATGGAGATACTTTATTCCTGCTCTAAAATCTTGGACAAACACTTTTTTTTTTTTTTTTTAATGAATGGCCCAGACTCTTCAGGGAGACAAACACATTGTAATTTGGACATATTTCCATATGTGAAACTTTGACTTACCCGTTTTAGAATATCTTTTAAAAACAAATAACCATAGTTCTATATAGTAAACTTAATGAGCTGGTCTCTGGTGCTACTTTGTGTCTCTCTGTGATATGGTCCTAAATCATTTCTTTCGGCGATCTCATTTTTGTCAGGTAATTCTCAGGAAAAAAATTTAGTTCTTTTTCTCTTTCATTGAGCATTTCTTGACTCAATTCAGTGAACAATACTTGTGAGAACAGAACTGAGTGACCTTTTTCACGGACTCTCACCTGGTATAGAGATGTCTCTATAACCCTTTGACAGGCAGTACTATGTAGCTCAGATCCTTTAACACTTTTGATATAATTTCTGATATCTATCAGTTTTGAGGAAAACCAAATTTAAACCTTACAGTGGCAGGTCAAAAACTGGGAAGTCATTACCTCAGATGCTGGAAAAGAAGTTTCCTCAGGAGTAAATAAGATAATGGTCCATTTATTAACCATTTGGAAAAATCTTTGAGTTTTCAAAGAATAACATCCAAGCCCAAGAGTTGTGTTTTCCTCTCCTACAGGATTTCTTATATTCAATCTTATTTATTCCAAGTAATAAAATAAGCCAATTACAGAAGCTCAGGTCTATGAGTAACTATTACAGAAAGGCAAAGGAAAGTGACACATACACTGTGAATTCATAGACTATCTCTGGCTGAAATAGTTTCATGCTGCCTTTTTTAACAGAAACTTTCATACTTTGAGAAAATTGTTTTGAGAACTAATAAAGAATGAAAGGAGTAAAGTCGAGGGGTTGTCTTGTTAATTTATTACTGACTCTGAAGTATTTAGTGGACATGCTAAAAACAAAAATAAGTATAAATACTTCTAATAATCGTGTAATTTTTTATATCAATGAAACTTAATTGTCTTCAGTCTGAAGGACTGTCAGATATCCATGGCAGGAAATGAAAATGGCAGCTCAGGTTGTGGTGGCTGTGTTGACCTAAAAAGTGAGAGCAGAAGGTACAGACATATTTTTGTTTCTGGAAGTTGCCCTCCTATGTCCTTATAGACGACACAAAGGATGTGAGCTGTAGAGGACACTTGGACTTTGCCAATGCATTAAACCTGCTAGTAACTGGTTATTTCCTAAAAAGCTCTTATAAGAGGAAATAGGGTTCTCTAAAGCCACCACTCTTCAGCTATGTCAAAAATCTGACTCTATTTGCCTGTCCTTGAGATACAGCGCTGAACATAAACAGATCCTGGAATGGGAGAGATGACAAAGCAGTGCCGTTCAACATGGTGTTGCTGTAAATCTAGAAGATTTATATAAGTCAGAATTAAAAGTTGGATTGCCCCCACATCAGTTTAAATGTTGTGAATATGGCAGTGATATGATATCGGACCTGAAGTGAGTGCCTGTATGAAATTAAATGGGTTCTGAAATTTAATTGTCTCAGTGGCACCAGTATCCTAATGGGGCTCTGAAATCAGTGTATATCAAAGCTAGTTCTAGGCACAATTGTTTAGTGGCAATTTTATCTTAATTGTTAGTTTATATCTCTAGATTCATTCTTTTTATCAAGTTATTTAATAATTCGGTCCCCCTTACATATAAACCATGCCCATCCTGGGTGTGTTTGGCCAATTATTTGTTCTTTTCTTGCTGTGCTCTGTGTAACAGAAGTGATAATCTTGTATTTTCTGGGCAACCCTGTCATCTGCTTCTGGGTGGTTTAGGACAAAGGTAGGCACAGATACAAATTAATGAAAGAAATAGAAAACACAGGGTATTTCTCTCTCCCTCTCCCTTTCTCTCTGAATTGGGTAGTGTCCAGAATCTGTGTATCCTTTGTGGCTCCCACTTTTTCAGGACATGTCCACAGGATTGTAGCTTCTGCCTGTTAACGCTATCTTCTGGCTTAGGTTAAACCTCCTCTTCGTTTATCCCTCCTAATTAGTGTTGGTAGTAGCTTCCTACTGTGAGATATTTGGCTTCTCCATCATCTGTGTAACCAAACCTCTGCATTACAGTCCTGTTATGGAAAATACTTGAAATGATTTATTATATCCTGAATAGTTATGACTGATTCAAAATATAGTTATTTCACATAAATACAATCTCATGATTCATTAAACTAAGCTCATGTTGATATAGATAACTCATATTTCATCTGTACCCTTCCTGCCTTAAAGATCTAGACAACATCAGCTCAAAATTTTACTGTACTTTCAGGGGAAAGTTCAATATTCTCCCTAGTATGTCTTTAGATTCCTGCGATTCTCTTTTTTTGTAGTGACATCTAGCTCAGAGTTCCATCTTCTTCTAAATTATTTAACCTTATTAATTTTCTTTTCACTGAGTAGGTACTCTCTGTATTTACACTAACCACACAGAAGTAGAATCAGTCCTTTCTGTGATTTGTACATACATTAAAAATTTTCAAAATATTTAAAAAGTGATACAAACAAGCCATCCAATGCCACTACCATTATACTTCTCTGGGATATTTTCTTTCTTTTTCTTTTTCTGTCTTCTCCTCCCTATCCTCCTTAACTTCAGCACGTTTTTTCCTCCCATTGCCTCAGCAAATATCTAACTCTTTTCTTCTCTTTTCAAAACAATTTTCAAAGTCAACTACAAAGTTACTTCTGCATCTATAACTCCATCATAGTGTTCAGTGAGCAAAAAAATAAATTATTTCATAAGATGTATACCCTTTAGTAAGCAGTTTTGTTTGCAAAAAACATTTTTCTTTTATTTCACATGAATCAATTCTTTGATTTCATTTCCCATTTTCCTTCCTCGAGCCATTCCAGCTTCTCTCTAATTTGAGCTACACATTTTTATAGTTGTTTTAATAATTGATGTTTTGCTTTTATTTATTTTAATTCTACATACTTCAGAAAAATGGAGTTTCTATTTTGTCTAATACCATCAAAGTGAGGTGGAGTCTAGGGATTTAGTGTAAAACAAGGAATCTTTTATATATTTTTCTCTCTTTCCAGGGGTTCTCAATTTAGTGTATTAGTTATTTATTGCTGCATAACAAATTATCCCAAATAACAATGGTTAGTTTATTTTTTCAGTATGACTGCTAATATAGCACTGAAAATATACCTTGGATTAAGGAGATTGGTTACACAACTACAGGAAAAATTTTGACTGGATAATCGGACACTTAGGATTTTTTACAGAAAAAGAGAGAGAGAACTTAATAGCTTCAAAAGTAAATATGAAAATCAGGACATAATGAGATAAGATCTATCTTGCATCCTCTAGTGGTTGCTGTATTATTCATTCATTTACAAAGAAGGAAGAGCTTTGCAACTGGAGAGGGGAAATAATGTCTTATGCTTTTAAAAGTTTAAGTTTGAAATATTTATAGGAGATATACATGAAGATATCATAAGATTAAATATAAACCTGAGACTCAAAGAAAGTTATAGAAGAGATAATGGCAGTCAATATCAGATATATATGTACAGAAACACTATTGTATTAATGTAAACATTGTCTCCAAAGAAACTGAAGTTTCTTTCTAAAATTGAAATTCAAGCTCTCTTACAAGCCTATATTTTCTGACAGTAACATTAAATACACACACACACACACACACACACACACACACATATATATGCACACACACAGACATATTAGACCATTCTTCTGTTTTTTCATTTATTTTTCTAATCTAAAAATTTAAACAGTTCCTCTAGGTAAAAGCATGCAAGGTCATTCCCTGGAAAATGATCAGCTTCTATGATTCCCACCCATTTGGAGTAGCTTTCTCTAGTACAATTTGTAATTGATAATATTAACATGTCCCTGAATTCTCTAAGACTTTTGTCACTATATAATTTAATAGACAGTAGACATTTTATTATATGAATAAAGGTTTTCATATTTAAATTTGTTGGAAACTGCTACCTTGTTATCCAGCACTTTCATTTTCAAAACATAATTGAATTCAGTCCCATTTTCTTGCAGCTCAACTCTCTGAAGCAAACTAATGTGGTAAAATAATCCCTGTTATGGTGTTGACGAATGATAATGAAGTCAGAGGCACTCCCATTTAGTTATTTTATTTGCATTTTAAAAGGAACCTCCTAGATATATAGGATCTGTAAAAATAAGATAAAACATTAATAGAGATTAATAGATGGGCAAATGTGAGAATATAAGCAGGACACTCAGCAGCTAGCGCTGTTTTTGCTCTCTATTTACCCTCAGTCTGGACTGCTGTGAACGTTGTTTCCCCAGAAGAAAACATCCTCCCCAAACTCTTGTAAATTTGGACTTCAACAAAAATTGTCTCAAAATGCAAGAGTAGAGGAACAATAATTTATCATTCATCTTTGCCTTTGATGTCAATGATCAAACAGAGAATCCTGTTTACCTTTAACAAAAATGACAGTAAAGCCACACAAAACAATCATTGCAATATTTCCAACCCACTTGGGATCTGGCAATACACTGCAGGTTTAAAATCAAAATGAAATAAAATAAATATGTGGCTACTGTGCTATAACCCAGACTGGCATGCTAAATAGTATTAATCTCTTCAAGTCTAGACTTTAGCTTAATTGTGAGACTGAGAATCCGTTATTAATATAGCCTTATAACCCTCATGCCTCAAAGATAGCATTGACTGCTGAGTTGGAAGAGCTGTGTTTGGGTCCTTATTCAGCCTGTAGATATGTAACAAGGGGCTAATGTTTTCTATTTAAAGTGTTATATGATCTTGATTCTCAGTCTTTTCTCTGTATTTTGCCAGCCTTCATTCAGAAAAGGTTATATAGGCAATAAGAATGCTCAGATAACCCTGTGAATACTCAGATAAAAAGCTGTTTTCCCTTCATTGACAGAAAGTTATGTAAACCATTACATAATTCAGATAAAACACTGAAAACGCAAGCATCCTATTCCTGTAAAATATATCCATTTTAATGTATTTAGTGCTAGTTTTAGATCATTCTTAAGTAGTGTATATTTAATATTTTAGAATTCATTTTTAATGAAATTTTGTTCATGAATTTTAACCCTTTTGATATTCTCTATGTTTCTATGTAAATTAAATGTGTTTTCTTTCACCCATTGTCATCTACGAGTGACTTTTGGTTCATCTTTTGTGTCATTTTACCACTCTAGTGACAGAAATGTGGGGCTCAATGAAACATCATTACATCAATGCTATTCACACCTATAAAAAAAAAAAATCCTTCATACTGAATTTGTAAAAAAACAGTCTAAATAGTTCTGATCTGGAGAAAGGAGAGAACTCTGATATCAATGGTCTAATAAAAAAGAATGGGATATTACTTTAAAGAAATTCCAAATGGAGTTCAATTTGCATGTATCAGCATTTCATGGATCAAACCAGTTTTGCCAAATACTGGTAAACAATCCTGTTTTCTGGCCTCAAACTTATCTTACAAAATTATTTATTTTATTTATAATTTAAATGGATATTTGATTATTATATGTTTGATGAAGAGGAAACAGTAAGGTTCATTAGATTCTTAGTAATCAGCTTCTTTTAGTTTCAGTTGTTACAAATGCACATGGGTGTGTGTGTGTTTATACGTGTGTGTGTGTAAGATTGGACACACTTTCAGAAAAGAACCTATACTATACACATTATGCACAAACACATAGGTTAAGGTATTCGAAAAGGTGTCAAATCTTAAAAACAAAACAAAACTCATACAAAACCCTTGCTAGAATAAAGGAAACCATAGAAAATCCTTGGATCTTCCAAGTACTGTCAATTTTTATTATTTAACATTCCTTCCCTCCCTCCCTCCCTTCCTTCCCTCCCTCCCTCCCTCCCTTCCTTCCTATCTTGCTCTGTTGCCCAGGCTGGAGTGCAGTGGCGTGATCTCGGCTCACTGCAACCTCCACCTCCCGGGTTCAAGTGGTTCTCCTGCCTCAGTCTCCCGAGTAGCTGGGACTACAGGCACGTGCCACAAGGCCGGCTAATTTTTTTTTGTATTTTTAGTAGAGATGGAGTGTCACCATTTTAGCCAGGTTGGTCTCTATCTCCTGACATTGTGATCCGCCCCCTCCTCAGCCTCCTAAAGTGCTGGGATTACAGGTATGAGCCACCATGCCCAGCCTTTTTAAAAATCTTTTCTTCCCTTTCTTACATGTGTAAAAGCCTAGGTGGAATAGTGCATTGTTCAGCCAGCAATTTCAGTTAAATGTGAATGAGGGTTATTTCACTTTTTCTTCCCTTTTCTCTGTTTGTTTTATAAATATGATTTTTTTTTTTTTTAATTTCAATAGGTGTTTGGGGAACAGGTGGTGCTTGGTTATATGAATAAGTACTCTAATGGTGACTTCTGAGATTTTGATGCACCCGTTACCCACGCAGTGTACAATTGTATAATGTACCCAATGTGTACTCTTATACTCCTCACCAACCTCACACCCTTTCTCCCAAGTTCCCAAAGTCTATTGTATTATTCTTATGCCTTTGTGTCCTCATAGCTTTGTTACTACATGAGAACATACGATGTTTGGTTTTCCATTCCTGAGTTACTTCACATAGAATAATAGTCTCCAATACCATCCACGTTGCTGCAAATACTATTATTTCATTCCTTTTTATGGCTGTGTAGTATTCCATGGTGTGTGTGTGTATTTATAGCAGCAAATTGTGCTGCTATAAACATACACACACACACACACATACACACATAGTTTGTTTTTTGTTTTTTTTGTTTTTTTCTTTCTTTATCTGCTCATTGATTGATGGACATTTGGGCTTGTTCCTGTTTTTTGTTTTTTTTTTGTTTTTTTCAATTGCAAATTGTGCTGCTATAAACATGTGCATGCAAGTATCTTTTTGGTATAATGACTTATTTTCCTCTGGATAGATACCAGTGCTGGATCAAATGGTAGATCTACTTTTAGTTCTTTAAGGAATCTCCACATTGTTTTCCATAGTGGTTGTATGAGTTTACATTCCTACCAACAATGTAAAAGTGTTTCCTTTTCACCACATACATGCCAACATCTATTATTTCTTATTTTTATTTTTTTTTTTTTATTTTTGGCCATTCTTTCAGGAGTAAGATGGTAGCACATTGTGGTTTTGATTCATATTTTCCTGATAATTAGTGATGTTGAGCATTTTTCTATGTTTGCTGGCCATTTGTTTATCTTATTTTGAGGATTGTCTATTCATGTCCTTAGCCCACATTTTGATGAGTTTTTTTTGTTTGTTTTCTCACTGATTTGTTTGAATTATTTGTAGATTCTGCATATTAGTCCTTTGCTGTTAATCTAATAAGTTTTTCTTTACAGGTTACCTGATGCTTTTGCCTCAATGCTCTTAAGATTCTTTCCTTCGTCGTGACTTCAGATAACCTAATGACTATGTGCCTAGGCAATGATCTTTTTGTGATGAATTTTCCAGGTGTTCTTTGAGTGTTTTGTATTTGGATGTCTAGATCTCTAGCAAGGCTGGGGATGTTGTCTTTGATTATTCCCTCAAGTATGTTTTCCAAACTTTTTGATTTATCTTTTTACACTGAAACACCAATTATTCTTAGGTTTGGACGCTTAACATAGTCCCAAACTTTTTGCAGGCTTTGTTAATTTATTTATTACTTTGTTGTCTTCGATGGTATGAGTAATTCAAAAGCCTTGTGTTCAAGCTCTGAAGTTCTTTCTTTTGCTTGTTCTATTCTATTGCTGAGGCTTTCCAGCACTCTTGGGATTTCTCTAAGTGTATCCGTCATTTCTATAAGTTGTGATTGTTTTTATTTATGCTATCTATTTCACTGAAGGTTTTTTCTTTAATAATCTGTATCATGTTTTTGATTTCAAGCTGGATTTCACTTTACTCTGATGCCTCATTGATTAGTTTAATAATCAACCTTCTGAATTTTTTTAACGGCAATTCAGAGATTTCATCTTAGTTTGGATCCATTGCTAGTGAGCTAGTGTGATCTTTTAAGGGTTTAAAAAACCTTGTTTTGTCATGTTACCAGAATTGTTTCTCTGTTTTCTTCTCATTTGGTAGATTATATCAGAGGGAATATCTGGGACTCAAGAGCTGCTGTTCAGAATTTTTTGTCCCACCAGGTGCTCCCTTGTTGTGGTATTCTTCCCCTCCCCCTAGGGAAGAGCTTCTTGAGAGCTGAACTTCAGTGATTGTTTTTGCTCTTTTGCATCTAGCAACCAAGCAGAGGTACTGAGCTCTGGGCCGGTACTGGGGAGTCCTCTGATGTGATTCATCTTCACGTCTTTCAGCTGTGAATACCAGTACCTGCTCTGGTGAAGATAGTAGCAGAGTGAGGTGAACTCTGTGAGGGTCTTTGGTTGTATTTTTGTTCAGTGCGCTGGTTTTGTGTTGGTTGCCCTCCAGGCAGGAGATGGCACTTTCAAGAGTGCATCAGCTGTGGTACTATAGGGAGGATGCAAACTTGCCCTAGGAATGTCTGGTTAAATATTCACGTTTCTCAGTCAGTGGACAGGGCCATAGAGCTCCCAAGAGATTATGTCCTTTATCTTTGGCAACTACACTGATTAGAGAAAAATCACCAGGTGGTAGCAGGGATAGGCATGTTTTAGTTCAGGCTCTCCTTCGGTGGGGCTTGCTGCGGCTGCTGTGTGTGGAATGGGAATTTGGTTCCCAGGCCAATGGAGTTATATTCCCAGGTGTATTAGGTTGCCTCTGCTGAGTCATACAGGTCACCAGAGAAGTGGGGGAAAGTCAGCAGTCACAGGACTCACCCTGCTCCCACACAGCCCACAGTCCTAAAGGCCAGTCTTACTCCCACTGTTTCCCCCCAACAGCACCGAGTCCATTTTTAGGCAATTAGTGACCAGGGCTGAGAACTTGCCCCAGACCGCCAGCCTCCCTACTGAGAAAGCAAGTACACTCCCAATTTTTTGGCATCTCAGGGAGCCTGCGGTAGCAATCCAATTCCTTCAAAAGGTCAGAGAATTCTCTCAGCTTTCCTGGTATTTTCCTGTGGTATTTCTTGGAGCAAAATTGTATGATGTGAGTCTCCACACACGGCTCTGTCTGTCCAAGCAGGAGCTGCAAGCTAGTCCTGCCTCCTGTCTGCATTCTTAATCAAAACTCTCTAAATTATTCTGAAAGTTATTTTCTGGAGGCTAGATGTTTCCCATAATGGCAGGATTGTTCGTACAAACACTTCTATTAAAAACGTCTAAAAATCTGCATAATATATATTTAAAAGTATCTTCTTAAAATCACTGCAGGTCTTGTAAGAAAAGAAATAATTATTAGACTGAAATCAAAGGGAAAACTAGAACCAGTAGAAGTATTTGTTAGTTACATAAATGTGAATATTTATATTGACATATATATAGTTAAAAAATATAGAACAAAATGAAGAGTCTAACAGGTAAATGTCCCACAATATGTTGCTACCTAATACATTTTTGGGACAAAGGTGAATAAAAAAAAATAAAATGATTGGCTTTCTTGAAGAATTGTAGCCTACTTTTAAAAGTCTGGAGCCTTCAGTAATCTAAGGTATTCAAACTGTTGAATGTGACCGAGGACAAGTAATGCCCCCAATGACTGAAACAAACAGAAATCCTCTCTGGATGAAGGCTTTCCTTCATCTCAGTCCTCTAATTATTCCTACAGATAATCATGCAATGCTTAATTATGCTTAATTGTACAACTAATTATGTATAATGCTTAGCTCAATCAAAGATAGTCAGGTACATAAAGTAAAAACACACCAAAAGCATGTACCCACCGAAACACAAACAACAACAAAAATAGACCCAGAAGTACATCCTATTGAAATCATCAGGAAGAGCACAAAACAATTCTATCCTTTTTTGGCCATGCTTTTATTCAACAAATATGTATTGAGTACCTCTCAGACACTCAGAGCTCCTCTAGGTCCTATATATTCAGTTATGGATAAAATAAGCAAATCTGTTTTTTATAAGGACTTTACAATCTAGTGTGATGTTAAACAAAGAGAACTTATTTATTACTTAGGAACTGGTCTAAGCTGTGGTTTGAGCTCAGTTGTTTCTAAATCTTTTCATGGATCACTCTGTGAGATGACTAATTCCAGGCCAGAAAGACCACTAGAGCCCAGGAGTTCAGGGCAGAAGAAACTCTTACACTTTTTAAGTTAAAGAAATCAAACACAAAAGTAAAGGATATCAGCAGAAACAGGGAAATAAAATGTGATGTTACAGGTGTAAAAAAGGATACAAAGAACATAAAGGACTCCAAAATTTAATAAATTAAAAATTCACTGCATAGACCTCATAGCTAATTATATACAAGAATGTAAAGTTAGTGTTCTAAAACGAGTGCAGTGAAACAGTACACAGTACAGACAAAGTTCAACCACATGAGCACTACCACTGTAAGTAACGCAGAATAGGACTTGATTATAGCACTAACATTTTAGACAACTGCGCAAGACACTGGGTAAGTAAGGGTCAGAATGAATGAATTAGAGGAACAGAAAAATTTGCTCCCCTCCTCTCTGAAGAACCAGTAAGGGTGGAAAAATTAGAACTTGCCAGAGATATCAGAAACCAGGCATGGCTGACTTGCAGAATGGGACCATTACGGAAAGCTGGTGGAGACATCTGTGTCAGGGTATTGCCTTTCCGTCTGAGATGGAGTGGGCCTGAGGTCACTCTTGGTCAACAGGACTAGCAGGTCAATACTACAAATGCAGAGTTGGGGAGAGTATGGTTAATTTTGAATTTGCTTCTCTGAGAGTGGCTGCTTCTGGTTCTCACAGCCTAACACCAAAACAGCCAATAGAGGTTATGACTGTTGCTTCCTCTCCACTTTCTAAATCATTTACAAACTTCTATTTTGTCCCACTATAACCTGGAAGCATATAGGGAAGCACATATGGAAAACATATTTCTAGCTAAGCTAAGTTTACACTGTAAAAAAAAAAAAAAAAAAACACCACAAGCATGGGAGACAAAGAAATAAAAGGAAAATACAGCAAGAGAATAAAGTATATACAGGACAGAGTGAGAAAATGTAACATAATTTCAACTGAAGTCCTAAGAGGAGAAAAAAAAAAAAAAAAAAAAGAAATAGGACACAAATAATAAATGTTACCAGCCAAGGGTAAAAAAAAAAAATCGTGGCTGATAATTTTTCAGAAATGGTCAATAACAGAAATCCATAGAGTCAAGGATCCTAAGTAATTTCAGGAAAAAAAAGAAATAAAAATAAATCCACAACTAGAAACATAATGAAACTGTACCTCATCAAATACACCGTAAAAAAATTCTTAAAAATGGCCCAAGGGAAAATATTAAGTTGAAAGGTGACTCGTCAATAGCAGCAATAAAAGTCAGAAAACAGTAAAATGATATTCTCAACATGCTGAATAAAAACCCAAAACAACACAAAAAGAACAATACCAGCAACACTCCCAACCTTGAATTCTATATGCCTCAAAAATATCCTTCAAGAATGAAGATGAAGTGAAATACTTTTCAGAGAGAGGAGTAGCTGATCTTGCTTTCAACAGCAACTGAAGACATATACATATTTCATGGATAGCCTCTGTATTAAAAAATTGCCTAAAGGAAAAAAAAAAACTTTTTAATTTAAGAATTATTTTTGAAATTCATTTAGAGATACTCTTATGAAAACTATCACTATGAAAATACAAATATGATCCTGCATATAATTTGAGAGGTATCCTGCTAAGTTGAAGCCCTTTCATGGACCCACTGAATTACTGCTGACATTTCCCTAACATTTCTTTCCAGTATGGCATTTGGGTTCATAGTTTTAAAATACAGTGGAATGGGAAAAGCATTAGTCTATAAATAATGTACTATTTTATTATTTGAACTTACTTTTATTTGTAGAATTTTTGTATGTCAATTGTTTTCAAAGACTTTGTTACAGCTATACTCTCCGTTTTGAAAGTTATTTACCATCTTATTTCTCTCATTAATTACACAGACAATAAATGTAGGACCATAGCTAAAGGTAGGATACTGGCTAATTTGAAAAGAGGGGGTTATGTCCCTCCATGAGATGTGGGAGAGCTTAGGGATGATGAGAAGAAACTGAAAGATAAAATAACTTTTCTTATTTCTTTTTTTCCAGCTTTGTGTCTCACTCCTCTCTTACACCTGGGGAGTCAAGTCTGGATCCTCTGCTCCATATTTATTTAGCAAATAAAATACTGATCTCAAATCTCAAACAGAAAGGGAACCTGTGTACTTCAGGTAAGGATAAGAGTCCTGAGGAAAAAAATAGGTTCTGTGTTTTTATAATCTTGCCTCATTCCCTGCTTTCCATGGCAATTTTTGCTTCCATATTCAGATTCTTTCACCATTCATTAACATCCTACTCTAGAGAATTTCAGGTTTTATCGTTTTTGACTCTACTAAATGGTTCCTACCTCTTAAACTCACTTTAGATCCACTAAAAGTGGGCTGAAATGTCTCAATTTCTATAGTTACAATTCTATGGGTTTTCACATTCTTGGTGTTACTTTGTCATAACATTATTGGGGCCTTGGGAAGAGAAAGAGATGCATTTAATAATGGATTATTTAAATGAATCTCTTTCTCTTTCAAGATGAAAGGGTTGACTTTTTTTTTTTTTAGTTAATAGATAGACATGTATAGGTTTTTATATCTTCTAGAAATGACCCTTTATTACTTCCCTAATAACTTTTCTTATTTTTTCCGACTGGAAAATTCTTCCTGAAACTTGACTTAATAGAGTTGTATTCTCTTCCTTTCTCTACTCCTGCTTCTACTGACAACTAGTTTTAAATGTAGTATTTTCTCAAATTGATATTATATTAATCATACATTCTCAGCTTTTTTGTTCTCTGTATTTTATTATGAGCTTATTTACTTTTTCTCTTAGATATGACAACTAAGAGGATATTGTTCTGAAGTAGCTTGATATCTGCTTGTTCTAGTATCCTGCCAATCTCCATTTCAATCATGTTACTATTTGTTTTGTCTGAACTTTGTTCTACAGAGTGGCTAGGAGGATATAGAGCATGGTAATTAAGAGGGTATTCTGTGACTTCGCAAAGTTAAAGTTAAAATCTTGGCGATACTACTGTCTTGAGTTCCTTAGGGTGCTGCTTTTCCATCCGGAAACCTCTGTGACCAGTGGCATGTTTGCCTGAGTTTTGCTTGGGCCCACTGGGCTCATTCTGCCCAGTCAGCCTGGCAGGCTGTGCTTGGCTTGCGCTACTGGCTAGGATCCCACGCTGACCAAGGGTAAGCCAGGCACGGTGTGGCAAGGGGTATGTGAGAAAGTGAGCATGGGGTCCACACACTGTGCACAACCAGGCATGCTGGCTGCTGCAGCAGAGTGGACAGCTCCAGTCACCGGCACAAGTGCCAGATCTGTGTAAGGCTGTGGCTGGATCAGATGTACCACAAGCAGCTTCCACTGTGGGCACCTGTGCCCGGATGAGGGGAATGTGGTGGCACCCAGAAGCTTCCAGACACAAGGAACCACAGAGCCCCAAAGAGGGTATCAAAACCCTGGCTCGGGGAGCCTCTAGGTCTGGCATTCCCAAAGGACCTCTTCAGCTCTTCTCTCCTTTCACTGCCCTCAGCATGGCGATTGGGGCGAGTTTCAGCCCTGTTTGTGTTACAGCTCTTTCATTCCCACCATTCAGTTGGTCCTGACTTCTTGTCCTGCCTCTTAAAAAAATGACGTATGCGGACAGCTGAAGGGTGAGCAAGGTGGAGAAGAGCTTTATTGAGCAACAGAACAGCTCAGAGGAGTCCCCTAGTGGGTCGCTCCTTTCTGCAGACAGGTCATCCTTATGACACCAGGAGACCTGAAGTAGGTAGTTCCTTCCCATAGCTGGTAGTCCCGACATATGTCCGAGTCTGGCTGAGTGCAGGGTTTTAATGGGCTCAGAAGGGAGGAAATATGCTCTCATTTGTCCATGAACTGTTATTGACAGGCCCAAAAAAAGCACCGTAAGTTCTCACTGTGGGAAGTGGACTCCAGCTAGAACTGACAACTGATGGCTTCAGGCCATCCCTGCCTTGAAGGTGGGGTTTCACCTGGGATGCACCACTTTCCACCAAAGGGCCTGTCTGCCACCTGCCACCTGCCACCATCAACATGCTGTCCACAGTGCCCACGCTGTTTGTGCTGAGGGGTGCCACAGGCCCACGCTGAGCCACTCTCACCACCCACCCCTGGCCAGCCTCCCTCCTGGTGCCCGAAATCTGGAGGAGGTTGAGGCAGCAGGAAGCTGGTATGTCAGTGCTGCCCTAAGTGCCCGCACACTTAGTCGAGCTACAACAGCACCCAGGCTTGGTCACAACTTTGTCCCATGCTAGAGCGGGTGCTAGAAGTGGGGAGAGGCCAGGGAGCAGGAGCAGGTACCTTCAAACCTGCGATGGCGAGGAGCTTCCTGGGTCCCTGAGAGTGCAGCGATGCTGGAGTCCAGAGCCAAAGCTGGGTGGCTGCAGCTGTGCTAGGGAGCACGGGCTTCTGCCCCATCACCTAAGTAGGGGTCTTGGCTCTAGCCTGCTCCTAGCTCCTGCCAGCACTGCAGAGCACACAACCCTGTCCATGTCTCACGCTCTGCAGCCAGCGTCCTTGCAGCAGCTGCTCCACACTGGTCATCACTATCATCACTACTCACTGGCAATATGATTAATGCCCATTATTTTAAATATAGTAAGTTTGAGTTTTTCCTTTTTTTCTGTGGAGGAAATAATTCATTAACGTGAGGATTAAATGAGAAAATGCATGTTAAATTCTTCACCAGAAAGTTACTAAAAAAACCGTGAGTTCTCTACAAATAAAACAAACAAAATGTCTGCCCTTGTCATTTTTAAATTGAATTTAGGAAGATATATAGTAAATAAGTAAACAAATAAATATGACCAGGTGTGGTGACTCATGCCTTTAATCTTAGCACTTCGGGAGGCAGAGGTGGAGGATCGCTTGAGCCCAGGACTTAAAGACCAGCCTGCACAACATAGGGGGATGCCATCTCTACATTTTTTTTTTTTAAACAACATATCCAACTGTGGTGGTGTAAACTGGTAGTCCCAGCTATTCAGGAGGCTGAGGTGGGAGGATTGCTTGAGCCTGGGAGGGTGAGGCTGCAGTGAGCTGTGATTAAACCACTGCACTGCAGCCTGGGTGACAGAATTGAGATCCTGCCTCAAAAAATAAATCACTAACTAAATAGAAGTAAAGTGTATACTATTATAGAAGACATAAGAGCTAAGGAGAAAAAGCAAATACTTAAGAGTAGTGTATATTATAATATGTAAATTATATATCATAATAAAAAGTTAATGATAGAAATAAAGCATGGAAGATTAGAGAATATAGGAATGGGAAAGGAAAGTGGATAATCTTTTGTGCTTTTATTTATTTTCCTTTTTCCTTTCCTTATTCTTGCTGTCATCTTAAGGGAAGTGGTTAATAGTTGGCTGTTTTATACAGAATAGTTGAGGAAGAGCTCACTGAAGTAATCAAATTTGAACAGAAATCTGCAGGAAAAGAGATATCCATGTAGCTATTTGGGTGAAGAGCAATGTGAACAAAGAGAACAACCAGAGTAGACTTCCAGGCAGGAGAATGCTTGGCATGTTCAGGAAGACAAGTAAGCAAGAAAATGTAGCCAGAGGACAATGAATGAAAGAGGCTATAATATGAGATGAGGTCATGAAAATAACAAGGTAGGGTTGGGGTGGAAGTGGGACTGATTGCAAAGCATTTTGTAGGTTGTCAAATATTTTGGCTTCTATTTAAGAAAAATAGCAAATCATTGAAAAATTTTGAGCAGAGAAATGACTTTGTCTTCTTTTCAGTTTTACTGGGTCATTCTGACTAAGGTATAGAGAATAGACCAAATAAGACAAGAGTAGAAGTATAATTGCTTGATCAGTTCTTCCTTCCCACTGCATAAATAAAGACCATAGCATTGCGCTAAAGAAAAGTTTAATTCACACAAGGCGCGCCATACTACACAGAAGATGGGGTTGTTACTCAAATCAATCTCATCTCAGGCTTTTACGTTAACATTTTTTCAAAGACAGTTTGAGGGAAGGGATGGGGTGGCCAGGTAATGGCTACTTGCTGCTGATTGGTTCAGGCAGAGATAAAATTGTAGGAGGGCAAAGCTATCCTCTTAAGCTGAGTCCTCCCATGTGGAACCACAGCAGCAATCAGGTCCACGTTTTGGACAGGCAAAAACCTGAACAAATATCTCAAAAGGGCAATCTATAGTAGTGATGTTGTGATCAGACCATACCTTAGCTCCTCCCCCTAGCCTGATAATATTTCATTAGATTTACAAAGGTGGTTGAGTCTTTGGGGAGGCCTATTATCATTTAAAACTAAATGTCATATAGACTGGGTACATTCTCATTCCTGTAATCCTTGAGGTTTGGGAGGCCAAGGTGGGAGGATTGCTTGAATCCAGGAGTTTGATACAAACCTGGGAAATTTATGGATACCTCATCTCTATAAAAATAACAAAATAAAATAAGATAAAAGTCATATAAACTAAATGTCTCTCAAAGTTAGCTTAGCCTAAGCTCAGGAATGTTGAAGGGAAATGCAAGATTGGGGGGAGCAGGTAAATTAGATCTCTTTTACTGTCATAATTTTTTCCCTGATATAATTTGCAAAGGTAGTTTTAAACCCTGCTTTGGGTTCCATAGCACCTTACTCTTAAGGTGTTGGCTATAAAGATGGGAAAAGGCTGATGATCACTCTAGCTTCTTCCTGTTGACAAGAGGCATAGTTGGGGGTTGAGATGGGTTATTCACAAGGGAAATAAAAATAAAACCACTTTGCAGCTGTTTGCATGTACTCATGGGGTTCCCAGTTAGTATTCCTAGGCTTATGTGACAAAGATGTTAATATCCTTATCAACAGTTTTAGCACAGCACTTAAATGAACTGCAGACTAGTCCTGAAACTAGATCAGCTCAGTTAAACAGCTGTTTCCCATATCAGGAGATAGCATCTCAGATGGTCTTGACTTCTGTCTGTGATGAAGGCAAATTGATTTTTAATAAGAGGTATTTCTATAGAGACAGAAGAAAAATGAAGTTTTATGTTGGGCACAATTTATCCAGATGTTAGACTCAAAGAACCTTTAGTTATAGAGAAGGAAGGCACTGGCGACCTGACATATTCTTCTCACCTGTATAACAAGGAATAAGTTCAGCTTGCAGGGCCTCAGGAAACAGGTAGTAGCAGTTTCATTGAGTCTAAGTCATAAAAAATGGAAGAAAAATTTGAAAGCAATAATTTGGGACTTGTAGCCTAGAAAGATTCAGAATTCAGTTCAAATTTCAGAAAATTATGTAAACTCAGGAATGATGAACAAGACTAGAATCTAACAACAGGTGTATTATAGTTTTTTTCTGAAACCTAATTTTTCTCCCTCCAGTCACTGGTTTTACTGAACACAAATCATAGTAGGACAAAATAACTTGCAAAATAAGTGTTAGTCTTATTATACTTGACCTGAATATTTGCCTAAAGTCATAAAAGCAAGTATTTGCCATGTAAGCTCTTTTTTAAAAATGGCTTTGCTGGAGCTTTATTACATAAGGAATCTCAGATTAGACTTTCTAAAGTCATGAGCCCAGCCATGAATTTAACTGTGCTTACAAATATCTGTACAAATTGGGAATATTCCCCACCTCGAGGTCTCAAGATAACTTAGGGCTCATGGGCCTGTCAGAAAGTTACATTCCTTACTTACCACAGGTCAGGAACCCTCTACAGGAATTGCATGGACAAGATATGATGTCAGTTTTTCCAGGGGCATTTTATTGGCTCCATAAATCAACTTTTATTCCTTAAAGCAGTCTGATAGTATGCCATTCCAGTCAAAGCCTTGGTAAAATTAACCAGTGTCTCCAATGGTGTCCTGTTACAAAAGAAAACAGATTCTTAATGAAGTTATGCAAATATCTATACTTTCATAAATAAGTATACTTACAAATAGTTTTCAAATTCTGGAGAAATCATTTAGAAAGAAGTATGCTCCATATTTTGATCACAGAAATGTATTTTACCCAATTTTTTATATTTATATATAACTCAAAAGAGAAAAGGTTTTCTGGACTTTGAAAAACAAACAAACAAACAAAAATTAGCAATGTTTCAAACAAAAGGTTATGAAGGGATTATGTTAGTTTTCCATTAGTTCAATCCAGATAATTAACTCCTGTTCTGCTTAATGTTTATAAACATTTCAGCTCCCATGAGAGTCCTGGGAGTTTTTTTTTTAATTATATTCTAATGTTGCAATCTCTAAAGTCATCAGAAACCTGCCTGCAAGAGCACCTGTCAGAGTCCTATAGCTAATTATAAAAGTCCCTTTTGGAAAGGACAAATGTAAAACAATTGTGGATGACGAAAGTCTGAGAACAGCCACAGTTAAGGTCTGGACATCTATGTGGCACACAGTAATTTAACATAACAATCTTAATTATTACTGTTAACATGTATTGAGACCTATCAGAATTATAGGAACCTTATACAATTTTGGAACACACACCAATGACATATTTATTCAAATATAGCCCAAAGAAAGTCAAACATTATTTTATACGCTACATTGCTTCCTGTGTGATTTTTATATACCAAATAATCCAAATACATCTCTTTTGAACTTTAGGATATCTAATAGCTAAAAGGCTAACCAGATTATTTTTTAAAGCTTAATTTAGAATTTGACTTTGGAAAGTTTGTCAGATATCAAAGTTTTAAACACATTATATTACAAAATAAAATCCCAGGTCACTTTACTCACTGGTAGAGGGGAGACTCAGCATTTCAAACAGGACCAATAAAGACAGCGTAAGGCAAACAGAATCTGCCTCCTCTCTCTGTTCTCCTTTATTTCCTGTCATTTATTTAAAAGGTAAACAAAAGTGTTTTATTATCTTTTAATATTACAAAAAGATCTTGTTCAAAAGAGAAAGTCAAAATTTACCTTGACATTAGTGGTACTATTAACATTAAACAAAATTCTTAATAAAACTTCATAAACAAATACATCATATCTTAGTTTGAATATGAGGTAAAATTTCCATAAGCATTTTTATAATATTTTATAATTTTCTGTTAAACAGCAGATCAACTGTCTAAGAAAACCTTGTTAATCAGACACATGAGCCCATATTTGAGGCTTGCATCAGTGTGCTTTTATTTCAATATTCAACCTATGATAAAACTAGATCATTTCCTTTAAATCTTAGCCAACTAGCTCATACTCACAGAACTTTCTTTATAAGATCCTCTTTCACAAATCGTTTACAACTTGCCTAAACCTTCAGTTTTGTCCCATTCCTTTTTTTTTTTTTTTTTTTGGACAGGACAATCTTTAAAATCCTCAGAACTAAACAAAGTTATCTTCTCTTTAACAATATTTTCATGCTTTCTTATTTCCTTTTACCAAAAACATTCTACTTTCCTTACACACCTTGCATGTATAATTGTTTCTTCAGTAGTCTCAAGTACGTGTTACAATGCCAACTTTCAGCAACTTTTATTTTGGTTGAGGAACCTTGTAAATAAGCAATTTTTAACCATGTATCAGCTTGCAGAGCCCAGTACAAGAACAGAGTTGTAATGTCTGACTCTTCCCAAGCTAGTTTAGCAAACCTGGCTAACTCTGCATGTCCTCAGACCTTACCTAGAATATATGACTCTACAACAGACAAGTCAAACAATTAGAAAAAAGTGATAGAAGTAGTTTATGGCCTTAAAATTCTAACAAAGACAGTATTCAACCTGCCTAATTTGGACCAAATGTCTAAATGTTGAAGACATTTTTATTTTACTTTACCAATAGTCTTTAAACTGTCTTTATTGTCTAAAGATTATTAGAGTCACATGACCTAAAGGCATGAAAGTTTATATTTTTTCTGGCAATATATTTGTTTTAAGTTCTTATTTTTCTTTAAGCCAATTAATTATAGTTGTTTCATATAAACATCACACACACAACACATAAACATACAGAGAAACACATCTGGTAGTGTGATAAAAAAATATTAGTTATAAGAGAAAAGAGGAATAGACAGGAGAAAACTGAGAATCAAGGTAGAATTTCATCAAATGGGAAGTTTGCAGAGGGAGAGCAGGGGCTTTAAAACAATAGCTGTAAAGGCAACCTCCTGCGTGAAATAAGAAAGCCTTAACTGATGGTATTGAGAAGTGACAATGTGCTGATGGCCCTCACTCTCAGCGCCTCCTTGGCCTGGCGTCCACTCTGGCCATGCTTGAGGAGTCTTTCAGCCCGCCAGGGCACTGTGGGAGCCCCTCTCTGGGCACTGTGGGAGCGCCTCTCTGGGGTGGCTGAGGCTGGAGCTGGCTCCCTCTGCTTGTGGAGAGGTGTGGAGGGAGAGGCATGGGTGGGAATCGGGGCTGCCGCCAGGCTCATGGACCAGCACGAGTTCTGAGTGGGCATGGGCTCGGCAGGCCCTGCACTCGGAGCTGCCCGCAGGCGCTGCTGGCCCTGGGCAGTGAGGGGCTTAGCACCCGGGCCAGCAGCTGCAGAGGGTGCGCAGGGTTCCCTAGCACTGCCAGCCCACCGGTGCTGCGCTTGAATTCTCACAGGGCCTCAGCTGCCTCTCCAGGGGGCAGGGCTTGGGACCTGCAGCCCACCATGCCTGACCCTCCTCCCACCCTGCTCTGGGCTCCTGCATGGCCTGAGCCTCCCGAAGGAGCGCTGCCCCCTGTGCCGTGGCGCCCGGTCCCATCCACCACCCAAGGGCTGAGGAGTAGGGGCGCACAGCCTGGTACTGGCGGGCAGCTCTGCCTGTGGCCCTGGTGCAGGATCCACTAGGTGAAGCCAACTGGGCTCCTGGGTCTAGTGGGGAATTGGAGAAACTTTATGTCTAGCTAAGGGAATGTAAATACACCAATCAGTACCCTGTGTCTAGCTCAAGGTTTGTAAATACACCAATCAGTACTCTGTATCTAGCTAACCTAGTGGAGACTTGGAGAACTTTTCTGTCTAGCACTCTGTGTCTAGCGAAAGGATTGCAAATGCACCAATCAGCACTGTGTGTAGCTCAGGGTTTGTAAATACACCAATCCGTACTCTTTATCTAGCTAACCTAGTGGAGACTTGGAGAACTTTTCTGTCTAGCACTCTGTGTCTAGCTAAAGGATTGTAAAGCACCAATCAGCACTCTGTGTCTAGCTTAGGGATTGTAAATGCACCAATCACCACTCTGTCAAAATGGACCAATCATCTCTCTTTAAAACAGACCAATAAGCTCTCTGTAAAATGGACCAGTCAGCTCTCTGTAAAATGGACCAATCAGCAGGATGTGGTGGGATCAGATAAGGGAATAAAAGCAGGCTGTCCCAGCCAGCAGCAACCCTGGTGGCTTTCCACATGGTAGAAGGTGTGTTCTTAGCTTTTTAGGGTAAATCTTGCTGCTGTTCACTGTTGGTCCACGTGGCATTAAGAGCTGTAACACTCACTGCTAAGGTGTGCAGCTTTGCTCCTGAAGCCAGGGAGACCATGAACCCACCGGGAGGAATGAAGAACTCCAGATGCACCACCTTTAAGAGCTGTAACAGTCACTGCAAATGTCTGCAGCTTCACTCCTGAAGTCAGCCAGACCACAAACCCACCAGAAGGAAAAAACTGTGGACACATCTGAACATCTGAAGGAAGAAAATTGCGGACACACCAACTTTAAGAACTGTAACACTCACCGCGAGGGTCCCGGACTTCATTCTTGAAGTCAGCGAGACCAAGAACCCACCAATTCTGGACACAGTATCACTTACCACAGATGCATAAGATATCTTCAAAAGGATTATAAGCAATGTTTAGAAGATCTAGAATCTCCGCAAATGTTGCAAACTCAGAGGCTATTCGTGAAAGGGAAAATAATCAAGAAATGACAAATGTCCCAAAAGTATCAATCCACAAAGGATTGCTTCCAAAGCCAAAAATTGAGTCCAGGCCACCATTGTGAATGGGCAAGGCCTTAGCAACTGATCTATAGCATACAGTGCCTGCAATTCCTTTTCCCAGAAGCAGTCTAGAACATTTTCAAGCTTGCAAAGGATTTACCCTGCTCAAGAGGACTTTCTAAGTCCAGCCATGTTGTTATTACACATCCCTTTTTTAATTTAACCTTTTTTAATTGTTAAGAATTAGAGATCTCGGGCCGGGCGCGGTGGCTCAAGCCTGTAATCCCAGCACTTTGGGAGGCCGAGACGGGCGGATCACAGGGTCAGGAGATCGAGACCATCCTGGCTAACACGGTGAAACCCCGTCTCTACTAAAAAATACAAAAAACTAGCCGGGCGCAGTGGCGGGCGCCTGTAGTCCCAGCTACTAGGGAGGCTGAGGCAGGAGAATGGCGTGAACCCGGGAGGCGGAGCTTGCAGTGAGCTGAGATCCGGCCACTGCACTCCAGCCTGGGCGGCAGAGCGAGACTCCGTCTCAAAAAAAAAATCCCTTTTCTTTCACTGATGTACTTAGTCCAATAGCGACTCAATCCAAAAGCCTATAAAAGTCTGGATAGCAATTTCTCAGGTTTTTAGCATATAAACATATAAGGTATTTCTAGAAAGCCGACAGAGGAGGCATCTCTATGATCTCCCAGAATTCACTATTGCAAATGGGCTTAAGATAGCAAAAGATGACAAAGGCCCCATGGGGCAATACTTACTCAATATCTTAATGTGTTTGGGATGAAGAGTGTGCGGACTCCTCTCAGACTCCCAGTCCTCTCAGACTGACTTCCTGAAATGAACCCCCAAATCTCTGCCTTCTGAATGATGGAGACCAAAAGATTGTACCCCCATGCAGTCACAAAGTCATGCTCTCAAGACCATAAAGGAAGATGAGAGGGGAACCCTCATTTGGTTTTCGTTTTAGAGATGCACAGCAAAGTTTGTAACCAGTCTGCCAGAATGGCTTCAATAGCCGGCTTAGAGGGGTCCTAAGCCCACATTTTATACTGTGTTAACCCTCTTTATGACAGAACAACACAAAAAGACAAATTTATAGCGCAAAGTACACCAAATTTGCTACAGCCTAAGACTAGCCTCACAAATCCTTTTTCCTATTAATCAAAACCCTGCAGAGGAGACAGCAAATTTTATCATTTATTCAAGTAGTTCATACAGAGAGAAAGAGAAGCCAGAAGCCTCACTGATTAAATAAAAGTTCTTACTCTTTTGCCAGCATGCCAGGTTTATGGTGTCCCTTTCCCTGCGTGGCCCTGGGGATCCTGTTTGCCTTAACATAGCTTTAGGGGCAAAGCTGCAATACAAAGGAAAATCACCTTATTCTATCTCATGAAACCATATGCAAAAGCCTTTTAATTTTGCAAGATACCACCCAATGGGCTGCTTATGGGAACCGAATTAATGTTATCCATTCCAGCTGAAGAACATAATGTAACAAAACAGACACAGAGGTTCTCTGAGTTAGTCCTGCTGAACTTAATCAGCAATTCTTTCAGAGATCCCCTCCACATATAAAAACACACACAACAAAGATAAGACAAAAAAGGGGGAGGGGGCTTCCAAAGCTAGTTCCCTAACCAATAATTTCCAAGAGTATTCCTCCAAACTTCCTGTTCTCCATCTGAGTAATCTTCTCAAGGTCTCCCCAGTTGAGGAGAAATCTCCTGAAGCAAGGCGCCTCCTACTATTCAGGGAGAGCTAATCAAGACCCCTAAAGGAGTTGAATGCATCAGGAGAAAGAAAATGTTGGCAGCTCCTAGAATACCTGCCAGACCAGTCTAAAGTTGTCTTAGATGGCGTTTAGTTAAATGTGCAGCTGTGAGAGCTCATCTCCAGGTCTGTCACACTGGCAGGGGACTGAAAAACCACAAGCAACTGTGATGGTGGGTCCCTGACAAGACTCCAAATTTAAGTGCTTACTTTTCACTTATAAATAGTGAAAATTTTACTTTCACTTTTAAATGATGGTTTCAGGAAGAGCCACCCGACAGGTTCTTTCTGACTGCTGCATAAATAAAGACCATAACCTTGCAGTAAAGAAAGATTTTCATTGATGCAAAGCCAGCCATACCACATGGGCAATAGAGTTATTACTCAAATTAGTCTTATCTCAAGCTCATAGGTTAAGGGTTTTTCAAAGGCAGTTGTGGGGAAGGGATGGGTGATGGATGCTTAGCTCCAATAAGGACTCAATTCAAAAGTCAGATAATGGGTGATTGCTGCTAACTGGTAGGGGTAGAAATGAAATCATAGGGGATGGAAGCTGTCCTCTTGAGCTAAGTCCCTCCCAGGTGGAGTCACAGGAACAATCGGTCCAGGTGGATCCATGGGGGTCAGGCTTGCAAAAAACCTGAAAAGATACCTCAAAAGGCCAATCTACAGTAGTGAAGTTGCACAGGTAGTGACCAATCTATACGTTAGCTCCTGCTAGCCTGATGACCTTTCATTAGCTTTCCAAAGGTTACTCAGTTTTGGGGGAGGTCTATTATCATTTAAACTATAAACTAAATGTTTTCCAAAGTTAGCTTAGCCTAAGCTCAGGAATGATTAAGGGAAAGGCAAGATGGAGGGTGAGTTATATCATATCTCTTTTACTGTCATAATTTTCTCACTGATATAATTTGCAAACACAGTTTTAGGAGCAAAGGGAAGAGTTAAGAAGCTGTTGCAATAATCTGTGCAAGAAATGACGGTGGCTCGGATAAGAGTGGTAGAGTAGGAGGTGGTGAGAAGTGCTGAGATTTTTGGATATATTTTGATAGGGTTACGACTAGATTTGCTGAAATATATAATGTAGGTGGCAGACAGAAATCAAGGATGACTCCACAGTTGTTGGCTTAAGCCTTGAAACATTAAATTACTACTAACTGGAATGGGGAAATCTTCAAGAGGACCAGGTTTTGCAGATGTCAAGTTTGAAATGCGGATAAACTTCCATGTAGAGTTGCTGAGTAGCTAGCTGAATACATGGCTGGCCTTGTGATAGAATTAAGATTAATCATCACATAAACACAGTGTATATTCATGAGATTATATAAGATCACTAAGGGAGTGGGTGTAGATAAAGAAGTAAAATGCTGAATCCTAAACTGATTCAATATTTAGTGGCCTTAACATGGAAGCTAACACGATTGTTATGACTCAGTAAATGACAGGATTTTGAATGCATCCATTATATTTTATTGTTTATTTATTTATTTTTTATTTTGTTTTTGAGACAGAGTATCTCTTTCACCCAGGCTGGAGTGCAGTGGCGCGATCTCAGCTCACTGCAAGCTCCGCCTCCCGTGTTCACGCCATTCTCCTGCCTCAGCCTCCCCGGTAGCTGGGACTACAGGTGCCTGCCACCATGCCCAGCTAATTTTTTGGTTGCTGTTTGTTTGTTTTAGTATAGACGGGGTTTCACCGTGTTGGCCAGGATGGTCTCGATCTCCTGACTTCGTGATCTGCCCGCCTCAGCCTCTCAAAGTGCTGGAATTACAGGTGTGAGCCACCGCACCCAGCCAATTTTTAAAAAATTATAATCAAGTAACACTACTATCAGTGTGTTTAATAAGTAGATAATTCTTTATAGATCCACAAAGTCCAGGGCTGAAGAGGTTGCTCAGAAATGTAATTCGGCACCCTGACTCTTTTTTCCTTCTGTCCATCATCATTTGTTCATATGTTTGTCTCTTCATCGATACAAAGTGACTACTGCAATCTCAGGTGTTGTTCACAATAGAGGTTAGAAGAAGCAAATATAGGAAAAGGACAAAGAAAAGAAGAGCCAAGCCAGTCAAGTCTGTTTATTTTAAAAACATTTCCTGGAAACATTACTCAGAGATTTCTGTAGTTTCTGAAAGAATAGCTGCAAGAGTCTGGAAATGTACGTTAGCTGTTCATATTCTATAGCAGGGGTCAGCACACATTCAAGGCAAAGGCCAAAGAGTACTGAAGACTTTGGGACCATATGACCTTTCTCCCAACTACTTACCTTTGCCATTGTAGTGGGGAAACAGCCATAGACAATATGTAAATGAATGACTGTGGTTGTGTTTTAATAAATCTTATCTACACAAATAGGAAGGACTCTAATTTGATCTGTGGGTTTTGGTATGCTGACCCCCGCTCTATAGAAGTGTGATAAATGGGAAAAGGGCTAGTGTGTGGCTTTGAGGGTAGGTATTTTATAATTATAGTAGGTATGTTCTAGGCAGCTACTATTAAGTAACACTGATTATCTCAGAAAACTGTAGAGGGAGAAGCATAATGGACAGCTTCACCATTTAATACCACTGTGAACTCGGGCAAGTCAGTTATTCTTCCGATGCCAAGTTTTCTCATGTATAAAACAGAGACATTAAAACCTACCTCACCTACCTCTACAGATGAGTGGGAGAATTAAATGAAATAATGTGAAATACAATGAAAATGCTTTGAAAACTCTCTGGTATTCGCAAGTAATGTGGTACTTCAGATTTGGCACAAAATACATTCTGTAAAATACATTGAGCTTTTCTTTCCTCTTTTTTAAAGTGTCTTTTGATATAATTACAAAATGAAATATAGCACACTGCAAGAAGGTAAAGTGTTACCTTTGTAGCCTAACCCTGCTGAGACAAGTGATGGGAGGAAAGTGAACTCCCAGATGTGAATTACTAGAAGATCTAAGTGAGATAGGATTAGTTATACAAAAGTTAGAAAAAAAAAAAAAAAAAACTCATGATGGATAGTTCAGAGAAAACACAACTCTAACAATGCAATAATTACATTAAGAAAAATACTTTACATAGTGTCTTTATGTAAGCCAACCTTTTTGACTCCTCATTTACTATTAAAAATGCTATTTAATAAATTTCTGTAGATAGACATATTTGCGGTGTAACATTGAGACTTTTATTAATTACGTAAGCTATGTGGAACATAGATCCAAGGGCCCTCAGTTATGGTCCTCAATTTATCCCTATATACTAGTATACTCTGAAATTCAGGGCAAGTTATTTAACTTACGTGGGACTCAATTTCTTCATCTATGGAACATGGGAATTAAACTAGGTATCATAAGATAATCTAGTTTTTCAATTCTTTCTTTCTACTTGAGAAAATATAACTTACCTAGTGGTATATATTACATTCTTATATTCATCCAAGTAGCATAATAAGTTATTAAGGAATAACTAATAGATGTATAACACTGTTCGGAGTGCATATTTCTTCTGCTCAAAAACCACACAAACAGCAACACTGACCTTTCAATGGAAAATGAGTATGGCAGTTGATATGCTAACCTGTAGTTAAAATGAAATTGGAATATGATAGAGCATGAATAATAACATACTTACCTGCGCTAAGGGAGCCCTTTATACTACAGGAAAAAAAAAAAAAAAAGAAAATTTAATATATATTTTATCTTTATAGAGTTAGTGAGTACAAGTGCAGATTTCTTTCTTTCTTTTTTTTTTTTTTTTTTTTTTTTGTTTTTTTTTTAGAGTCTCGCCCTGTTGCCCAGGCTGGAGTGCAGTGGCCTGATCTCGGCTCACTGCAAGCTCCGCCTCCCGGGTTCGCGCCATTCTCCTGCCTCAGCCTCCTGAGTAGCTGGGACTATATGTGCCCGCCACCACACCCGGGTATTTGTTTGTTTGTTTGTTTGTTTTGTATTTTTAGTAGAGGTGGGATTTCATTGTGTTAGCCAGGATGGTCTCCATCTCCTGACCTCGTGATCCGCCCACCTCGGCCTCTCAAAGTGCTGGGATTACAGGCATGAGCCACCGCTCCTGGTCCTAAGAGCAGATTTCGTACATGTGTATGTTGTCTAGTGGTGGAGTCCAGGCTCAGAAAAAAATTTATTAGACATTGATTTTGAATTGTATTCTAGTATTTACACTTCCAAAATGTATTAACTTGTCAAGTGGAAATCAGGAACATTTATCTGCCTACTGATGAATGAGCAGAGAAAATCTGGTACCAATAAAGCATCCAGATAAGAAAATAGGTAGAAAGCATGAAGTTGCTTTGCATTCAGCATTGTAACAGGTACTTTCTTAAACTCCTCATGAGCTCACTTCGCCTGCTTCCTATTGGTTCTGTCCATACAACTTTCAGGACTTTATTTTTTTTTTTTATTTTTAATATTTTTATTTATTTATTTATTTATTTTTTTTGGCAGTTAAAAGTGTTGGGCTCTGTGGCAAGTTTGAATCCCACCTCTATTACATTGACAATTGTGTTACCTAAGACATATTGTTTACCATAATCTTTCTGTAACTGAATTTCCTCATATATAAAGTAGGGAGAAGTTGTAAGAAAATAATGGGTGATGTGAGACATAAAGAGTGTCTTCCACATTGTAAATATTCAGTGATTTTAGTCACTAACTTAATTATAACCTTCCTTTCCATTAATTATCTTCTTTTATGCTTAGGAACTCTAACATCCACAATGATGGACTTTCGGAAATTTGGCCTCACATTTCCTTGAACACCTACTAGTAAATTTTACTTATACTCTACTCAAATTATCCATAGGCACATTAGAACTGCTGACACAATCTTATTTGCATGTTAAAAAATTTATTCTCCCTCGATGGAAAGAAGACTTGCAGATTATGGACATGAAAGAGAAAAATCAATTTTAAGTCTGTTATAGTATATCAGAGATGACAGTTTTTACGCTTGTTCAGTCATAATGAAGTTGTAGAGAAATAGTAGAGATCAGACTAGATTTTTCAAGTAAAACTCACCTCCCACTTGCCCCAAAGAGGGAAAACAACACAGGATTTTTTTTTGTTTTTTTGTTTTTTTCCATTCATGTTAGGTGTCCATTATAGCCCAGTAGTTCTGGTGTATAGGCCATCCTTATTCAAGGACCAAAGCTAATATTACTTTTCACAGTAGCTGGAGGAAGTACGACACTGGAGGATATCATAGTGGATTAAGTACTTTGGTCCAGAAATGATGTGCATTCTTCCACCTACACCTCACAGACTGAAACTCACCACCCAGCCCCATCCTCCAGACAGAATTCAGGAAGTGCAGCTACCTTGTGTCCAGAAATTGGGCTGAAGAATGAGGATATTTTTCAACAGCACAAATAATGGTCACATCTGTCTTCATTATCACCAAAAACTTGGTTGATCCTCTTTTTTACAGGGATGTCCCATTAATCACAGTAATTTACTCCTGCAAATTAGAGGTTTGTGTGTGAAAATACTAACAGGTAGCCTATTTCTTAATAATTTAAATGAAAAGAATTCCTAATGAGTTACATATCAGTCAAATATTTACAACCAATATATTACTCTTAAAAATGCAGTAAAGAATACACATTATGAAATATTGCCTCAGTATGTAAATTGCTTACGTTTTTGGTTCTTAACTACCAAGCAATTAATATGGTTGTTAACAAGTAGTTCTTTTGCATTCAGTAAGTTTTCTTCCATTAATATAGCTTTTCTCAATAATTTTATAACCTTTTATACAAATTTCTTTATTGTTTGGAGGAATTATTTTACTATTTTAGACAAGTACTGTGGAAATATAAAAAGTAATGTGGCAAGATGTTCAACACAAGTACAAAGTCACAGAATATTTTAATTGACAATGACACTGTGATGTGCTTCATATAAGAATGGTATTTCTTTTGTTGATACTCTATAAGTTTTCAAAATATCTACATATGATTTAGAAGTTCTGTCAAATGTATTTGTTATGGAACCTGAGACTTTCACATACACCATTTTTGCTAAAATATTGCTATTGAGTTTTTGAATTGTTTAGATGAATATTGGTCAAAAATTTACATTAAGAAATATATAAGTTCTACTAAGTTTAGATATAAAAAGCAGAAATATGCTCTATCAAGAAAATATTAATGGAGAAGATGTTCCATAAGGTGTAACTGTTTACTTCTTCTGTTTCCCCGGGAGGGGGAACACAAAGTCCCAAGCAATCTTAGTATCTAACTAAAATCTAGGAATCTAGGTAATGTGATAGTCTCTAAATGAAGTTTGGATGTGATTCCTATTGACTTAACTGTCATGATCCCCTTCCCCTACCAAATATTCCATAATGAAGCAGACACAAGACAACCACAATGGCCATTTTGATATGGGAAGAACAGGAAATATAATGGTCATTGTTCAGCAGCAATTGTGAAATCCAGCTGTGTTGAATTTATGAGGTGCTTTTAAACTGTATGTGTATTCCTTGATTAGACCCTAATTTCACTTTCTGGGATTAGCAATCCAGTACTGTACCTTGTTCTCCCTCATCCATGGGATTGACCTTTGGGAGTTCTTTAACTTTCTATTATCCTTCTTGTTTTCACTTAAAGAGGGAATTTGAGAATTTGTCTTCTCTGGAGGCTGTGCAGGATTTTTTTTATAGCCTTGTTTTACATCTTTAGAATATTGAGGTCATTTTATGTTTTTTAGTCCAGAGAGATGGATTACTTTGTGGCATTATAGCCTCAAAAGGTTCATTGCCCATTGCCCTACTTACAAGATAAATCAATACACCAAGACATCAGGTTGCAGCAGAGAAAGAGGTTTAATTGTAGGGCTGCCAAACAAAGAGACAGGAGGAAACGTGAAGACTGTCTTCTCCAGGAGTTTGGGGTAGGATTTTTAAAGGTTTTGGAGTGGGCTGATGTGTGGAGATTGTTGATTGGTTGAAGAGTGCAGGGTGCAGTCATGAGACATGGAGAAGAAGAAACTGCATCCTCATGCTGATTTGATTCTCATGTGAGTTTTTTCGGTTGGCATCAGCTGTTCTGCTGGAATTCAGGATTCTTAAAAGTCTTAGGATTCTAACTTCAGAGATCCTACCTATAAGAACAATGGACATGCAAATGGTAGATATCTAGTGACTTTGACTTTGGTTACAAGGAAGTGGGTCAAATTGCAGCCTGAGTAATGTGTACTTGTGACTATATTTCTGTGCAGAATTCTTGTTTACCCTGCGATGACAGCTTCAGAACAACCCCTTAAAGATTCAGGTCTTTTGTGTGTGTGTGTGTGTGTGTGTGTGTGAGAGAGATAACTTCTGGTTATCAAACCTACTCTTTTTAATGATAAGACTCTCCCTTTAGATTTAATTTTGGGTACCTTAATCCTGCCAGGTTTCTGTAGAACAGTCTCACCTTCAGTCTCATTTCCTTGCACTATTTGTTCAACTGAAAGGATTGACTGAGTTTCATCTTAAACTACGATATAGTATTAACAGGGAGTGTGATAGTCACACCCTTGACTTTACTGTGAATCTGAGTTTTGATTGACCTTTGCTGATCAAATCATTTCTCAATTTTGTTTTTTAATGTTTGTGGTTAAAAATGTGTTTCAACCCTACACACCCCTAAAATTCTAAACAATGCCATCATATTGTTGCATGAAAACCACTGAATTATTTTCCAAGCTCATCTCTTTCCTATAGTACCATTACAAATGTAACCATCACACATTCTCTTTGTTAAACTTGTTCAACTTTTGACCTAAAGCTACAGGTTCACTGGGATATTTTCTCTCTTTCGTGGTATCACAAGTGACAGTTTTATGTTTCACTGTTGCATAATACAAATTGCCATTCTTACAGCCTCCAGTAAGAGTTCCCTTGCTGTTTACAGCCCAGACTTAAAGTAAATGTTATGCATTTTATTGTCATTGTTACAGTAGTACCAATTTCAGGTAATCAACATTTATATTAAAGATAAACTGGGAAAGGAAAGAGAAAGAAAGAGAGAGAGAGAGGAAGGAAGGAAGGAAGGAAGAAAGGAAGGAAGGAAGGAAGGAAGGAAGGAAGGAAAACCTGAAATATATTGGTTTTTAACAAGAAGGGTTTCTTTGTTTGTTTTGTTTTGTTTTGTTTACATAATATGCCCATTTCCATTGAGCCAGGGGCTCTCTGTTCTCATGAGTCCATACAATACATAAAACACTGCCCGGCACACACATAGTCAATATGTATCTATTATTATTATTATTACTAATTACAACTTTGAGGCTGGGATATTTGTTACTATGTTTATATTTGTTATTTTGTAAATTAGTCATTCCTTACTTTTGACTTCCTTACTCCATCCCTATTCTGTATTCTAATCTACTCCTTACTAGGGTCCATGGCTTATTTTAGGTGTACAAAAAAAAATGATTTCAATGGTCAAAGGAGTTTTAATTTAAAAATTAGGGTTTGTTTGACATAGATTCAATTATACAAGGAGTGGATTAAGGTTTAGTTTATTCATTGTATCTATCCCTATATACACTCTCACCCTTATCAAAGGGATCATGTGAGTTCCACAGTACATCACCTAGGCTTTTGAACATTCTAGACTTCCTAATGATATGAGATTACTAAATGCATATAGAAGATAACAACAGCAACAGGAAAACAAAGACTATGATCCTGGCCTTAGAATTCAGTCAAACTCGGCCGGGCGCGGTGGCTCAAGTCTGTAATCCCAGCACTTTGGGAGGCCAAGACGGGCGGATCACGAGGTCAGGAGATCGAGACCATCCTGGATAACACGGTGAAACCCCGTCTCTACTAAAAAATACAAAAAACTAGCCGGGCGAGGTGGCGGGCGCCTGTAGTCCCAGCTACTCGGGAGAGTGAGGCAGGAGAATGGCGTGAACCCAGGAGGCGGAGCTTGCAGTGAGCTGAGATCCGGCCACTGCACTCCAGCCTGGGTGACAGAGCGAGATTCCGTCTCAAAATTCAGTCAACCTCTAGGTAGTGGCTCTGTTTCAGCCCCTAAATATGGCAAGGTCTGAGCCAGAAATGAATTTGATGAACTGTGTGACTTAATGAACAACAAATACAAGAACCAAATAATCACTGTGAGACTTTAGACCTCAAACATCTCCCGGGACTGAATAGTCTGACTATAAGTGCTTTGTGTCATAGTCTGGGAGGCTCAAAACGTGTACAGGAGTTGATATTTATGGAACATCTTAGGGACTAATAGACTATACATCACTACACAGGCTCCAGTGATTTAGATCATGATTGCTACCTGGAAGCTGCTATCTGGAAGCTACATTTGAAAAATCTGCAATTAAAGGAAGAGAAGGAGTAATTTCAGTACATCCACAGGAAAGTTCAATAAATGTAAAATAGTTTTGGTAACGGAAAAATATTACATTTGCAAATGATTATGCAATGTAGAATTCTAAGAGCAATTTTAGATAGACAATTGTTACATTTAACTTCAGGGACTACATTAGGAACCTTTTCTTGAGGAATTTGTCTTGCTTAATGGCTTTAGAGCTAAATGGAAATCATTGTCAGTGTAATTTCAAATTTAAAACAAAACAAAATAGTTAGATTTCAACTAATGATGCAAGTTCCTAATTTGCATATAAGCAATTGTGTTTAATTTTCAGAAACTTAACTCAAACTCTTTAAATTTCATTTATTCAGTAAACATAAAAATAGAAAATATGTATGTTATAATTATATGAGAATATTTCACAACCTCTTTTTGCCTAAAATATGTGGTATTATATTATCATTTTCACATCAGAGTTTTCCTTTTGTTAACTGAGGAAAGTCACAAAATTAACATGTTTTTGTTGTTCATATTGGAAAGATCTAAAAGGAAGCAAATGAAAGCTGGATAAATTTGTAATTGTCTGAATCCCCCATTATGCCTGCATTAGTTTTCTATTGCTATAACAAATTGCCATAACCTTAGTGAAATAAAACAACCAAATAGATTATCTCACAGTTTCAAGAGGTCAGAAATTTGTGATTTCAGCTAGTTTCTCTGCTCCAAGTCTCCCCAGGAAGAAGTTGAGGTGTTGACAGAGTACCATGGCTTTTCGGGTAATATAAGATAATCTGTTTCCTTGCTCACTCAGATTGCTGGCAGAATTCAGCGCATTCTGATTTTGAGATTGAGGTCCCTGTTTTCCTACTGAAAATTGGCTTGAGGTCTTCTCAGCCTCTAGAGGTGGCCCACTTTCCTTGTCTAATACCCCACTTCCTCTAGGTTGAAATTTTCTCAGGCTTTGAATTTCTCCCCTCCCTCCCTTTTTCATATTATGTATATTATTCAGGGCTCACTAGAGGAACAACACTAATAGGATAGATGTATATATAAAGGTGAGTTTATTGAGGGGAATTGACTCATGTGATCACAAGGTGAAGTCCCACAATAGGCTGTCTGCAAGCTGAGGAGCAAGGAAGCCAGTTCAAGTCCCAAAACTTGAAAAGTAGGGAAGCCAACAGTGCAATCTTTAGTCTGTGGCCAAAGGCCTAAGAGCCCCTGACATACCACTAGTGTAAGTCCAAGAGGTCAAAAGCTGAAGAACTTGCAGTTCAATGTTAGAAAGCAGGAACCATCCAGCACAGAAAAAAGATGAAGGTGGAAAGACTCAACAAGTCTGCTCTTCCACCTTCTCCTCCCTGCTTTATTCTAGCCGCACTGGCAGCTGATTAGATGATGCCCACCCAGATTGAGGGTGGGTCTACCTCTCCCTATATACACTGACTCAAATGTTAATCTCCTTTGGCAACACCCTCACAAACACGCCCAGGAACAATACTTTGCATCCTTTGCTGCAATTAAGCTGACACTCAATATTAACTATCACAGCATCTTTCTTAATTCAGCTGAAAAAGACTCTCCTCTTTTAAGGGCTAGAGTGATTAGACTGACACTGTGGAGGTAAGCCAGGATCGTCTCCTCATCATACCTTTCATCACCTTTGCCAAGTTTCTTTTAGCATGTAAGCTGACATATTCATAGGTGCAATATCAAGGGTTTGAAGATTAAAGAGACAAAACTGCCAACCACAATACTAAGTCATTTTAAAATGCAGGGTTTAATGTAAACATAACATTCCCATACTGATAACTATCAGGGGAACTTTCATTGCTTTTGTGTAAGTTTGAGATTTCTATATAGCCACTGTGTGTGTCTCTTCTATGCCTAATATCATTATTTTAGAAAAGATTTTCTCAAATTCTTGAACTGTAATATGAGATATTGAATTAATTTGTAATGTTTAATTAAATTGCTGTTTGAGAATATCTGCCTGTCTGCTTGTCTATCTATCCATCCATCTACCATATACTTACCTGTAGTTAATTATTTAGGAATAGGATACATTAATTCCTGAAAGCAGAAATTCTTCCATGTGATTACTCCCTTGCTTCCCACTCAACATGAGCATATGTTCAAGGAAGGTGAGTTATGCTAGGTTATATGAGAGAGAGAGAGAAAATACCAATTCTCTTCTGTCTCACTCTGTTCCAAAAGTAAACATTATGCACCATTTATGACTCATTGGATGTCTACTGCATGTTAGACATCATCTAAGAAATGTACATACATTACTTTTAATTCACAAAATAATTACATGTTTATTTAACAATGATTCAAATTTACATACTCAAGACCCTGAACTGAACTGATTAAATGGCAAATCCAGGCTAATCTATTATCTCTTCAATTATTATTATTATTTTTTTAAGTTTTTACTGAATACTTATTATGTGTTAAAGTTTCTCCTAGGCACACCAATACTATACTAACAATTTGCAAGTATAAATTCATAAAAATTACGCCTCTCAGCTGTCCTTTAAAGATAAATTGATTTATTATAAACAATTGTTAAAAATTATCCAAATTATTTTGAGCTGAAGGCACCTGAAATATCTGCATTAAATTTTAATGTAGTTCATTTCAAGGCATAAACATTCATTTTATATAAGCGGTTTAAAAATTAAGGCAAATGATTTTAAAATAATAGTATATCTGCAAAGTGTTTTTCATGTTAGTTCTTCCTGGATGATGACTTTGCTGTCCCTTGCTTTCTACCAAGTTCCTACGAAAAAGGGAAATTGAGAAAATTACAACCATGTCTTTGGAGGTTATCCAACAGGACATTGTACCTCAGCTGCATCAGCTTGTGTGCCCAGAGCTCGGACTCTTTCTTCCCTCCCAATTCTGTAATTAGAAGTAAGGTCTACTGCTTTCCTGGCCACATCTCAAATTAAGGTATTTAAAAAGGAGGATGGCCAAGCGCAGTGGCTCAGGCCTACAATTTTAGTACCTTGGGAGTCTGAGGTGGGAGAATCACATGAGCCCAGGATTTTGAGACCAGCCTGGGCAACATAGACAGATCTCACCTGTACGAATAATTTGAAAATTAGTCGGGTAGTGTTGTGCATGCTTATAGTTCCAGCTACTTGGGAGGGTGATGTGGGAGGACCACTGGACCTGGGAGGTTGAGGCTGCAGTGAGCTGTAGCTGCCCCACTGCACTCCTGCCTGGGTGACAGAGAGATACTGTTTCAAAACCAGAAAAAAAGAAAGAAAGAAAGAAAGAGAGAGAGAGAGAGAGAGGGAAGGAAGGAAGGAAGGAAGGAAGGAAGGAAGGAAGGAAGGAAGGAAGGTAGGTTATTCCTATATAGTAAGAGATATTCATTAAAAATATGGTCTTACGCTTGATTAACTCAAGAAATGCAACAATCTTAACAATGATAGTCTGCTTTGAAGTACATTTTTCTCCAATGCAATAATCCAAACCAGGTGTCCTAAATACTTATTATTCCAAGAAAAAATAATTTTAACATCACCATTCCTTAAACTGTTATATAGATCTTAAACCAGAAAAGATATGCAAAGTGCTTACCATAATTAAATAATGTGTAAAAGAATGTAGCTACTACTATTATTTTACTACTAATAATATTATAATAATAATGGAAAACATGTCTAAGGAAAATTTGATTAATAACAGAAGTAATTTTGAAATCTCTAAACCAGAAAAGTTATAAAAAGTTGATGTATTTCAAGGTAATTTAAGTTGGTGCTCTGACTTACGGGTAACCTGATACAGAGCAAGTGTTCAGTGTAGCCTGTAGAAATAAAGAAGAAAAATATAAAAGTTCAAATTTCTCATCTCCAGTGGTTCTCCTCTGTTTCTAACCTGTATGAAGAAAACAATGGATTAACCAACTGGGGAGAAGAGTGAGCCCCAAAGAGAGTCAGCTGAGAAGGACAAACGATTCTGCCTCATTCTGGTCTCAGTTTAGATATTCTTTTATTGCTGACATAAACTATAAAAGTTGTTCCGTTAAATTTATAGGCATCTCTCTCTTGTGCTTGGAGACTTGGGAACTGCTTGTTTTTAGTTTTGTTTAGTTTTATTATTTTTTTCTATAATGTGCCACAATGTTTGCCACAAGGAAAGATTAGTGACAGCATAACACCACAGTTTTATAAACATCTGTTGATTAACTCACTTAACTTCTCTTCATTGAATGCTATGATTATCTGTATTTGGTGATTCATCATATTAGAACTCAGTAAAAGAGACACATCAAGGAAACATTTAAAATAAAAATTACAAATAATACCATATGAACTTATTTTGGTAATTTTATATAATTTTAATTCAGGTATCATTAAACATTTACCAATAGATACGTGATAGGATAGTTTTTAAAGTAGCAACAAGTGTTTCTTTTTCTCTGTTAATTTGCATTCTGAATGTCACTAGTAAACTAGATATTTTAAGTCCCTCATAAGTAAATTAATAGCTTCATTCACAAGCTCTTGTTATATTATCAACTTGCTCAATTAATATCAAATATAGATCAGAGGTGAAACAATATTTTTTTCTCCAAGTCAACATTTCTTAGTTATACATTGGTTTCTAACACTCTTTATGTTTAATGAATATCTGCAGAAACAAGCACATTAAAGTTATTTAAAATCACCTGAACTAAAGATCAAAGAATGTATAACAATATTTCTCCTTTTCCATAAAAACCCATATCCTAATGTTAGAAATAATTTGTTGTAACTGCATATGATGTTTAATTTTTATTTGTTTTAATGTTTATACACATGTTCCTTACTTAATTAGTATAAAGAAGCCAGGGAAATAATAACATTTTTAGAAGCTTCAATGTATTAATTAGTCATAGTGATCAGTCACCAATTGAATTAAAAATATTGAACAAAGATATATACATATTTATTTTTTCTTAGTTTTTATTAGAAAATAAAGGTTTCCTTTTTTTGTTTGTTTGTTTAGAGACAGAGTCTCACTCTGTCTCCAGGCTGGAGTGCAGTGGCGTGATCTCGGCTCACTGCAACCTTCGCCTCCCAGGTTAAAGTGATGCTCCTGCCTCAGCCTTCCGAGTAGCTGGGAGTACAGGCGTGCGCCACCACGCCCAGCTAATTTTTGTACTTTTAGTAGGCATGAGGGTTTCACCATTTTGGCCAGGATGGTCTCAATCTCTTGACCTCATGATCCACCCACCTTGGCCTCCCAAAGTGCTGGGATTACAGGCGTGATCCACTGTGCCTGGCCTAAAGATTTATTTCTTAAAACATATAGGAAAATAATGCCATATTAAATTCGCTGGTTCAATAAAATTAGTCTTAAAATTGGTCTAACTTATAGGTTTACTATTTGAAGCAAACAAGGCTGATTAACACATCAGTTGTCTTAAACAGTGATTTGATTATTTGCAAGAGTAATGAATTTCTAGAAAGTGCACAAATAATTCTGAATGAATTAAAACAAACTCAGAGAAGACTTAAACACAAGAATTAGTGAAGAAACTCAGAGCAGAAACATTTTATATGACTATTAACACCAGAAAAATGTCATTACGTCAGAAAAAAAATGAGTAAAACATGTAGAATAAACTCTGGCTTTAAAAAAATGGATGTCGGCCGGGCGCGGTGGCTCAAGCCTGTAATCCCAGCACTTTGGGAGGCCGAGACGGGTGGATCACCAGGTCAGGAGTTTGAGACCAGCCTGGCTAACACGGTGAAACCCCGTCTCTACTAAAAAATACAAAAAACTAGCCGGGCGAGGTGGCGGGCGCCTGTAGTCCCAGCTACTTGGGAGGCTGAGGCAGGAGAATGGCGTGAACCCGGGAGGCGGAGCTTGCAGTGAGCTGAGATC
>NC_037671.1:64689627-64707183 GCF_003255815.1 Theropithecus gelada | reverse complement strand
GCTCTGTCACCCAGGCTGGAGTGCCGTGGTGCAATCTCGGCTCACTGCTACCTCCACCTCCCGGGTTCATGCCATTCTCCTGCCTCAGCCTCCTGAGTAGCTGGGACTACAGGCGCCCGCTACCACGCCTGGCTAATTTTTTGTATTATTAGCAGAGACGGGGTTTCACCGTGTTAGCCAGGTTGGTCTTGTTCTCCTGACCTCATGATCCGCCCGCCTTGGCCTTCCAAAGTGCTGGGATTACAGGCGTGAGCCACCGCACCTGGCCTAGAACTTTTTTTTTTCCTAAGTAACCATATCTGAGAAGTATTTGTATAGATGCCCTGGGGAAAAACATACTTTAAAAATCAAATAGATATATCTGATCTCAAGAAAACATAATATTTGAAAATTTAAAAATCATATTATCCAAAAGACAGTAAAAATGTGGCAGAGTAAACATCATTTAGCTTTGTGTCTACATAGATAATATATAGTATACATATATATGTATTAAATACACACACACACACACACACATATATATAATGAACTCGGATTTGAATAGTGGGATAACTGAGATGAATTATTTTCCTCAGATTATTCATTTAAATCGGCCAGTGCTCATTTAATACCCACTACTTGCCAGTCTTGTTTAAAAGATGAAAACTGCAAAGTATTCTAGACTTTGTCTCAAGCAAGATATTGATCAATAGTAATATAGATATAAAATTAAAAATGAAAGGACAAAGTAATTTGCAAAGTATTTAAAAATAATTATTCGAATTAAATTAAGCAACCTACCTGCAGACAAGTCACTAAGCAACATTTTTCAGATTTTTAAAATAGCAAATAAGATGATTGAATTTCACCTTTTGGTATATTCTAGAAAGTTTTGTTTGATTCTGCACAGTGTAGCGGTAAGCTAGTGGTTTTGAATAGATAATGAACAATGAGAACATACCTCTCATCTTTTGCAAGGACTAGCCTTTGTAGTGTGTGTACATGCACACACAAACATGCATGTATATATTTATATCTACAGTCTTTATTGATAATCTTTAAAGATTACTACAGAATATGCATAATTGTATTTGAATATTTAAAGATTTTATTTAAAAGGCTGGCATATAAATACAGGCTGAGAAGTATTTCATTAACCATTTTGCCACTAGAGGATTTAAGAATAATGACAACTAAAAAACAGATACTGTCATTTATTTGCTATAATTGGTGCAACACCTTTCTCTATCTAATAATGTAAATGTTTTTCTTGCCAAGTATAGTAAACCTTATGTAGATCCATTTTAAATACACCTAGTTCATTTTTATGCATTTCATAACAAATGTACATTTTATAGAGACAACTGATCATCTATGGGGAACATGGTTTATTGTACTTTCTTCTGAGTCATGACACTCATTGGACTACATCCAACATATATATGTTATTAATACAAGATATTCTGGATCATTTCACAGGCATAGATATTGCTAGGTGGCTAACTTTTCTGGAGATATCCATAGATATTACCATTTTTACCAAATATACAGACATTAAGTGAATTAAAGCTTTGACCCCAGACAACAAGATTCTTTCATTAGACTGTAATCATTAGCTAGTCCCGTGTATTTTGGTGAAGCACAGTGTACCAGGAGTAATTTTTAAATTGTAGTCTAAATTTTCAGCATCTCACCATCTGTTTGGGGGTCCATATCTCCAAAAATACTCATAATGTGCATTTATATGGGATTTCAGATTTAGTTATGAACTGTGTAGTTATTATCTGTAAAATAACATAAACCTAAAGTTAATGGAAAATGAAATAAGTAAAATTTGAAGACATGTCCTATTGTATATCGCATGTGCCTGGCACTTTCTGAATAATTAAATTTTGTACTAATCATGGACATCATGTTGCTTGTAGTTACTAAATTGCTTTTTTTTTTTTTCCAGTTGTTTAAGTATGCAAACGTTTCCAACTTTATTAATTTAGGCTCTTTTATTTCATAATCTAAATAAATAATTTTGCCTAATAACCATAAACCATCCATATTGAAGTTATCAAAGTAGGAAATCATATTACAAGTGAAAACATATATTATGTGAAGACTGAGGTAGTGTGTTTTTAATCACTTTATCATAATTCATCATAATTGAAAAAGGTCAATACTCAGTGAAATGAATTGCCTGGATCCTTACATTCTGTTGTACACATGGCTTACAGTCAAGACAAAGTTATCTGCTAACTTTTAGTACCTGTAAAATACTACCCTAAATCATGTAAACCCAATCAGATCATGTATTTGAATTCCTGCTAATGCTCACACACAGTATATTTCAGGGTTCATTTATTTCTTTCTTTTCCACTTAAAAATGATCTTACCCAGTGTACCAGACTTAAAATTGTACTTCAAATTCAGGTTTCCCACACTCCAGATATTTTTCCTTTTTATGTTTATAATTACTATGATGAACAGTGAATTATTGACAAGATTGCTTAAAGAATATTCATAGAAAGGGTTCAACTAGGTCTCTCACCTTATCCATAGAGAAGTCACCACCATATTAAACAATAAAATTAATTTAGTCAACAAATATACCAATATTCTGAACATCTATTGTATGCCAGACACAGCTAATTTAATATGTTGATTTCTCCAATACTAAATAATGTGATTTTGCATGTACTGTTTATAAGAAAACAAGAAAATTAAAGTTATAAGACAGATGTATATATCTGTGCAGTGGAAATAGTTGAAGCAAAAACCATCTATAAACTGAGATGCCTGTAGATGTTTCATTTACAGAGACTTCTGGGGTGGTTAGAAAAAAGTTAATTTAACTTTTAAGATTGTTGTTTTCTTTATATATTTATCTTGTTTACACAATAATGCTCAAGAAAAATTCATACCTAAACAGCTTTGATATTTTTGATAAAACTGATGAAATTCTAATAAGAAAAAGTAAAATAAGTACAGAAAAAATACTTAAAAGGAGGGAAAATATGATGAGCAATTCTATGTTTCCCCTAATCAACTGACATAAACTATCTTAATTTATATTAAACCTCTTGCTTTTTTAAGTTATAACAAATTACACACCAGAATAAAGATTAATAATATTCTATAAAATATATGAAAAGGGCCGGGCGCGGTGGCTCAAGCCTGTAATCCCAGCACTTTGGGAGGCTGAGACGGGCGGATCACAAGGTCAGGAGATCGAGACCATCCTGGCTAACACGGTGAAACCCTGTCTCTACTAAAAAATACAAAAAACTAGCCGGGCATGGTGGCAGCGCCTGTAGTCCCAGCTACTCGGGAGGCTGAGGCAGGAGAATGGCGGGAACCCAGCAGGGGGAGCTTGCAGTGAGCTGAGATCTGGCCACTGCACTCCAGCCTAGGCGACAGAGCGAGACTACGTCTCAAAAAAAAAAAAAAAAAATATATATATATATATATATGTGAAAAGAAAACTTCTGTGATTAATACTATAGAATGAGTGATTATGTAATACTAATATCCACAATATATTTTAATTAAGTGATATTAACATTTCATATTGTAGAATGTTTAGTTGTTGCTTAGTTAACTCAGAAATATAAATATTTAAAATAAAGTGTTATTTTTCCAGAGGGTTAGGAATTTGTTTATGAGAATATTTTTATTTGATAACACAGTTAATAAATACAATTTAGTTTATAGCTAGCAAGAATTATTTTAGTCAGGGCATAATAAATTTAGTATTACCTAATTTAGTCAGTTCATAGTAAATTTAGTGTCTGTGTTTTTCTTTAAGCAGTAATCAGATAGATGGACCAAACAACAATCTGAATCAGTATCAAGGAAATTCAATTGATCATATTTCATGAACTCTGGATTATATTTTGATTAAAGTAGTAATGAACCAGATTATATGTCATGCACAATAAATATATATATGACATATACATATACACATATATATCATATGTATGCATATATATATATACATGGTTTATATTCAAAGACGCATGACAGTACAAGCGGTTATATTATTTTAACATCTTGTTAGTGGTTTAAAATGCTGGCTATGTCTCAATAATTTAATATATTTTTATACCATTATGAATGTTCCTTTTGGAGTTTGCTAGTGAAATTGTTAAGATAATAAGTATTGTCAGAGCCATTTTAAATGGTTTATATATGCAAATAATGTTTTCTGTATTACTAGATGAATTTTGAGAAATGTGACAAATTTAAAGGGAATGTCTAGTTTGCACTTTAGACTTTATTCTTCTGTTGATACACCTTTTCAGGAATGTTTCCTAAGCTTGGCTCAAAATGGAAGTTCTTGGGGAACTTTTAACAATCCTATTGATCGGGCAGCATCCTAGGCCAATTAAGCCAGAAGTAGTGGGTTTGAATCCCGTTTATTAGTATTTTTTTAAAGCTCTATGGGAAATTGCCGTGTTTAGCCAATGTCAGAGAACCATACTGTAAAGGTCTAGAAATCTTGAGATAAATCACAAATGCCATACTATTACAACTTTATGTGTATGAATAGGACATTTGAACAGATTGGAATTTGTAAATATAATATTTAACTGTCTCCAATCAATATAATTTTTACAATAAAATAATTTTAATTCTGGATCTTTTCAGTCTTTCTGCTGATCATGACTTAGGGCTTTAAGGAATTTATCTATAAAAAGAAAACTAAACATAAAACTAAGAAAATTAAGATTTCATGAGAAAATAAGAAATAGTCTTCCTTACTCTTATTATATTCAAACTGAATGTATGCTTTATACTGATTTTCAAATAATTTGCTTATGTTATCTTAGAGTTTCACCAAATGAAACTCTAACGTGTTATCTTAGAGTTTCACCAAAACCAGTTGGAAGCATGCTGCTTAAAGTTTTAAATTGCAATTATACAGAAAATGAACTTATGTGGGTTGATTTCTCTCAATTCTTCATCATAATCAGTGAAGAAGACATGTATATACCAAGAAAGGGTAGCCAAGAAGAAAGGAAGCTTTCTTTTTTTTCTTCAATATTCTGATTATACCCACATGATTATTTGATTCAAGAAATAAAAGAGAAAAGTCTGCAATAAAAAGTATGCATTATTTCCTGGGCATTAATATATTAAATTATCAAGCCAGAGACTAATAGTGCCATTTGGGTCAACAGGCCATTTAAGCATTTAGTTAAATTTATATGAGTACATTGCTTGAAAGATAATTGTAATCACATAAAATGATTCAGTTCAATGATTCCAGTGTGGCATAAAGATAATGAATCTTTTGTATCATTCATCCTGGGAATATTAACATTATTGAGTCCTATGACTACTAATGAGCTTATTGCTGGGAGAAAGAATAAGTTACACAGAAAGATATTTTGATTATTATAAACATGATATTTTAAAAAGTAATTAGTATGCTTGTGAGTAAATAGAATTAGCTTTGATCATAAGGAAGCTGAATATTGCAAGCATCATAATCATCCTGTGAAAATTAATCCCTTAATAAAACTAGAAAAGTTATAGAAGTTTTAAATAAAGTACAGTTAGGAAGACTTAGAAATACTGCCAGAAACAGAGGACATATGTCAAATTTGAATAATTCGCTTTATATATAGGATGCCCCCCTGTAGTTATGGCACATAGTTTAGAACATTTACAATGAAAAAATGGACCTCTTGACAAAGAGAAGTAGAAAGTCTGGAATTTATGGCTCCAGAAACTTAAAAGTATCATAATAGGAAAATATAAACATAAAAATGTATCTAAATGATTGAACAAAATGTATCTACATATGCTTCTCTGCTCTCACCAATTTTGATTTCGTTGTTAGCAATCAATGACTAATGAAGGTAAATAATCCCTGTACATCTATGAGTTTGGAAAAATGAAGTCATGCAAATCTGAGTAGACAAACTCTGATATGCTAAGAATAGTTGAAAAAGAAAAAAGAAAAAGAACAACAGAACACAAACAAACAAACAAAAAACACCAACAAAAAAGGAATAGTTTAATAGGCCGGGCATGGCAGCTTATATTTGTAATCCCAGTGTTTTGGGAGTCTAAGGGGAAAGGTTCACTTGTGGCCTGAGTTTGCTTCAAGTCTGGAAAACTTAGTGAGATACTGTCTCTACAAAAAATAAAAATAAGAAATAAAAATAAAAACAAACAAACAAAACAAAACAAAACAAAAAAACTAGCCAGGCATGGTGGCATGCACATGTAGTCCCAACTGCTAGGGAGTCTGATTCGAAAGGATACTTGAGCCCAGGACTTCAAGGCTGCATTGACCTCAAATTGCACCATTGCACTCCAGCCTGAGCTGGATATTTTTATATCCAGTTGTAGGAACTATATCTCAAAAGGTGAAACAAAATGCATTCAAAAAGATAAATTTAGATACATGAAATGTGGCTTATATATTTTTTAGTGGCATAACAATTTAGTTTTATATAACTTGTTTATGAACATGATACATATTCATATTATGCATTTGATTCAGAGGATTAAATGTATTTAGAATACCTTTATAGAAACGGATTGCTTAAAGAACTTTTTGTCATTGGTTTTGCCTGCAAAGAAATATGAACTTGAATTTCCATGTTAGATATCTGATAAAGAGTGAATGTAAAATATGATATTATAATACACTGCCAGGTGGCAATTTAAAGCTCTCCAAGTGTGTGAGATAATGCAATAAATGAAATAAAAAGTGATATTTAGTATAAGTGAGATTATATTATACTGAATGAGAATGTCCTTTTAAGATGATTTGAAATTGTGATTATATTTTTCTCATCTAGAAAAAGGAGAGTCAGCTAAGTGTTAAGAGTAACAAGTGTATATTCTCTATTTTAAAAGACTCATATAATTTTAAAATTAAATTGTATACAGTTCTTATGATGTTAATGCTAGATTTTTTTTTTTTTTTCTATCTTAGATACATACAGTTGTACACCAGATAAAGTTGTTTCAGTCAAGGATGGACCACATATGCTAAGGTGTTCCCATAAGATAATAATAGAGCTGAAAAATTCCTATCTCTTAGTGATGGTAGTCATGGTAATGTAGTAGTGCAATGAATTACTCGCGTGCTTGTGGTGATGATGGTGAAAACAAACCTACTGCTCTGCCAGTCATACAAAAACATAAGGAAATACAATTATGTGCTACTTTATAATAAAAGATTACATTATCAATTTATGTATTTACTATGCTATGTTTTTAATCATTATTTTAGAGTGTATTCTTCTAATTATTAAAAAACACTTAACTGTGAAACAGCCTGAGGTAGGCCCTTCAGGAGGTATTTCAGGAGAAGACATTATTATCATAGGAGATAACAGCTCATGTGTGTTATTTCCTCTGAAGACCTTTCAGTGGGACAAAACATGGAGGTGAAAGTCAGTGATATTGACGATCTTAAACTGTGTAAGCATAGACTAATATGTGTGTTTGTATCATAGTTTTTAACAAAAAAAGTTTAGAAACTACAAACTAAATGATTTTTTAAAAAATTGTATTAAAAACCTGTATAGTAAGGATATAAAGGAAAAAGCTTCTACAGTAAGGATATAAAGCAAGAAAATATTTTTGTATAGTTGTGGAATATTTTTGTATTTTAACCTAAGTGTTGTTATAGAAAAGTCAAAGAGTTGGCCGTGTGCAGTGGCTCATGCCTGTAATCCCAGTGTGTCCAGAATTGGTGGGTTCTTGGTCTCACTGACTTCAAGAATGAAGCTGCGGCACTTGCTGTGAGTGTTACAGTTCTTAAAGATGGTATGTCCGGAGTTTGTTTCATCTGATGTTCAGACATGTTTGGAGTTTCTTCCTTCTGGTGGGTTTGTGGTCTTGCTGGCTTCAGGAGTGAAGCTGCAGACCATTGCGGTTAGTGTTACAGCTCATGAAGTCGACATGGACCCAAAGAGTGAGCAGCAGCAAGATTTATTGTAAAGAGCCAAAGAACAAACCTTCCACAGTGTGGTAGGGGACCTGAGCTTGTTGCCACTGCTGGCTTGGTCGGCCTGCTTTTATTCCCTTTTATGACCCCACCCACATCCTGCTGATTGCTCCATTTTACAGAGAGCCTATTGGTCTATTTTACAGAGTGCTGATTGGTGTATTTACAATCCCTTAGCTAGACATAAAGGTTCTCCAAGTCCCCACTAAACTCAGGAGCCCAGCTGACTGACTTCCCTAATGGATCCTGCACCCAGAGGCAGGCAGAGCTGCCGGCAAGTCCTGTGCCCTGTGCCTGCACTCATCAGCCCTTGGGTGGTTGATGGGACTGGGCACCACAGAGCAGGGGCTGGTGCCTGTAGGGAGGCTCCGGTGGCACAGGAGCCCATGGCGGGGCGGGGCTTGGGCATGGTGGGCTGCAGGTCCTGGGCCCTGCCTCGCCTGGAGGCAGCTGAGGCCCGGTGAGAATTTGAGCATGGCGGGGGTGGGCCGGCAGTGCTGGGGGACCTGGTGTACCCTCCGCAGCTGCTGGCCTGGGTGCTAAGCCCTTCATGGCCTGGGGCCGTCACGCAGGCTAGCGGCTCCGAGTGTGGGGCCGGCAGAGCCCACGCTGGCCTGGAACTCACGCTGGCCTGTGAGCGCCTTGCCAGCCCAGGTTCCTGCCCACACCTTTCCCTCCACACCTCCCCACAAGCAGAGGGAGCTGGCTCAGGCCTTGGCCAGCCCAGGGAGGGGAATCCCACAATGCAGGGGCAGGCTGAAGGGCTCCTCGAGTGCCACCACAGGGGACGCTGAGGCCGAGGAGGTGCTGAGAGCGAGGGCTGCTAGCACGTTGTCACCTTTCAATCCCCCCTCTAAACAGGACACCCAAACTGCTGTTGGGAATATGGCCGATGACTGCTCTAACTACTTCCTGCTGGATCAGGGCAATGTAGGGGCCCTGCAGTTGTAGTGTCCTCCAGAGGGGAGCTCTCTAGGCCAGTGAAAATGCCAGCGGGTTGGTCCGGGGTCCTCAGTAGAAGTTGTTAGTTGAGCTCATTTGGGGTTCCATTTGGAAGATCATCTATAGCTTGATGGCCTTGCTTCTAGAGGAAACCAATTTGACAAGAAGGTTAAAGATACAGGGCCCAAAGGCAAGTAACAGCAAGATGGCTGCCACGGGACCTAGAAAGAAAAGAAGCCATGTTGCCCAGCTACAGAGGTTGGTATAAGAGTTTGAAAGGTGTCTGATTTCAGAAGGCTTTTCCTGTAAACACCGGGTGGCATCTCGTACTGTACCTGACTGGTTAGTGTAAAAGCAACACTCTTCCCCTAAGACGTTGCATAGTCCTCTTTCTCAGCAGTGAGGAGGTCTAGCCCTTGGCAGTTTTGGAGAGTCACTGCTGCCAAAGAGTCTGTTTGGGATTGTAGAGTAAGGATCAATTTTGTTATTTCTTGCAAACTGTCTGAGAGGCAGATATTGGTTGAAGTTCCATATAAGAAGAATGTGCCTTGGCTGGGTAGACTGAAATTTACCCTAGCTTTTAAAGGAATAGGGTACACTGTTTCTTTACTACTTCCATCTCTCTTTCTTTTTGACTTCTTCATCTTTCTCTTTCTGACTCTCTCTTTGTGTCTCTCTTCCTCTCTTTCCTTCTGACTCCCTCTTTGTCTCTCTCTGTTTCCTTCTTTGACTTTCTGTCTGTCTCTTCCTCTCTCTCTTTGACTCCTTCTCTTTGTCTCTCTGTTTCTTCCTCTCTCTGTCTCTCTCTTTGACTCTCTGTTGCTTCCTCTCTCTCTTTCTCTGACTTACTGTCTCTTTCTCTTTGTCCTTTCTGCTGTGCTGGTCTTTCCCTGCCTCTGCCAGCTGCTTATGCTGTTCTCCCTTCTCCTTCCCCTTTTTGATGGCTTTGGCAGTGTAAGACTGCCACCTCCTTGGGTTTTTGCACTGCATGTAGTAACTCCATAATTTCCTTGTGGCATTTAATGGGGTTTTCCCCAGAGGATAGGAATGCCCTTTCTTTCCATATTGCAGCATGGGCATGTAGGATTAGATAACCATATTTGCTATCTGTATGCACATTTATTCTTTTTCCCTTTCCCAGTTCTAAGGCTCGGGTAAGTGCCACTAGTTCTGCTAACTGGGCACTGGTCCCTGGGGAAAGAGGTTTACTTTCAAGTACGGTTACATCACTAACTATGGCATAACCTGCCCTTCATATCCTGATATCCACAAATGAACTTCCATCAGTGTATAAGTTAAGGTCAAGATTAGCTAAGGAGACTTCTAAGAGATCATCTCAAGCGACATAAATCTGGACTATAATTTGTTGGCAGTCGATTGGTTCCCCATCCTCTGGGAGAAAAGTGGCAGGATTGAGGGCCACGCATGTGCATATTTGAAGCACCGGTCCCTCAAAGAGTAGCGCCTGGTATCTAAGTAGGCAGTTGTCTGATAACCATAAACTTCCTTTGGCACCTAGTATGCCATTTACATCATGAGTAGTCCAGACAGTGAGATCCTTTCCTTGTATTATTTTGATAGCCTCTGGCGCTAAGATGGCCACCGCTGCAACTACCCGTAAACAGTGAGGCCACCCTTTTGCTACTACATCAGTTTCCTTACTTGGGTATGACACTGGTTGTGAGGTTGTCCCACGAGTCTGAGTAAGGACTACAAGAGCTATCCCTGCTCTCTCTGTGACGTATAAGAAGAATTTTTGTCCTGTTGGAAGGCTTAAAGCTGGAGCTTGTACTAGGGCCTGCTTTAAGGTTTTGAAGGCTGTTTCTGCCTCTGGTTCCCATTCTACTAGATGAGTATTTGCTCTCTTGGTTTCTTTGTTTAGAGTATAAAGGGTCCTTGCTATCTCACTGTATCCGGGGATCCATAGTCGGCAAAAACTGGTCATTCCAAGGAACCCCCACAACTGTTTTAATGTCTTAGGGTGAGGGTAAGCCAGTATAGGCTGTATTCATTCCTTGCTGAGAGTCCTGGTCCCTCTGGCTAAGATTAGGCCTAGATATTTGACCTGCTGTAGGCAAAGCTGGGTCTTCGACCTAGACACCTTGTACCCTTGATTAGCTAGAAAGTTAAAGAGATCTAGAGTAGCCTGCTGGCTTGAGGTTTCCGAACTGGTAGCCAAAAGTAAATCATCCACATACTGAAGGACCAGAGTGCCTGGACTTGAGAAGTGGCCTAGATCTTGGGCCAGTTCCTGACCAAACAGATGAGGACTATCCCTAAACCCATGGAGCAACACCGTCCACATAAGTTGGGACGTGTGGTCTGTGGGATCCTCAAAGGCAAAGAGAAACTGGGAGTCAGAGTGTCAGGGAATACAGAAGAAGGCATCCTCGAGGTCCAGAACCATGAACCATTCTGCTTCCTCTGGTATTTGAGAGAGCAGGACATAGGGATTGGATACAACTGGATATAGAGGAATTACTGCCTCATTGATGAGTCTAAGATCTTGCACTTATCTCCACTGAACATTCGGTTTTTGTACTCCTAGAATTGGGGTGTTGCAGGGACTGCTGCATTTCCTTAGTAAGCCTTGAGCTTTTAAATGTTTAACAATATTCTGTAATCCTTTATGAGCTTCAGGCCTTAAGGGTTATTGCCTTTGATAAGGAAAAGTGGTGGTGTCTTTTAACCTGATTTTGACTGGGTGGGCATTTTTTGCCCTTCCAAATTGTCTTTCCAATGTCCAGAATTCAGGGTTGATTTCCTCCTCAAGTAGGGGGCAACGAATGGGTAACTTGTTCCCCATATTCTTGTAGATAATAGCTCCAGCCTTGGCTAATATATCCCTCCCTAATAAGGGTGTAGGATTTTCAGGCATAACAAGAAAGGCATGTGAAAAGAGTAAATTCTCACAATTACAGCTGAGGAGGTGGGATAAATACCTGGTTACAGGCTGTCCCAGGATTCCTCAGATGGCAACGGACCTTGAGGACAATCATCCAAGACAGGAGATTAACATTGAGAAGGCTGTGCTGGTGTCCAGGAGGAAGTCAATTTCCTGGCCCTTAGTGGTTAAACATACCCGGGGCTCAGTGAGGGTGATGACATGAGCTGGTGCTTGCCCTGGGAACCCTCCGTCCCGTGATTGGATCATCTGGTTGGGGGCTTTTGACCCAGAGAACCTCTGCCCTCTGGGACAGTGTACCTTCCAGCGATTGCCTTGGCATAGTGGACATGGACGAAGGGACAGCTTGTTTCTCATTGGACAATCTTTTTTAAAGTGTCTTCATAAACCACACTGATAACAAGCCCTACTGGGTGATTGGCCTGCTCCATTTTCTGTCCTCTTTGAACCAGCAAAGTTTGTTTGTCTGAGTGCCATGACTAAGGCTGCGGCCCTTCTCTGATCTCACTTTTCCCTTTGGACCTGTTCCTCTTGGTCCCTATTATAGAACACCGAGGTTGCCACGTTTAATAATACCTCCAAATTTTGTTCAGGGCCCAGGGCTTGCTTTTGGAGCTTTCTCTTTATATCTATGCCTGATTGGGTAATAAACTTATCTTTTAGAATCAATTAACCCTCAAGTGATTTGGGTGATAGGGGAGTATATTTTCTTAGGGCCTCCCATAGCTGCTCGAGGAAGGCAGAAGGATTTTCTTCCTTTCCCTGAGTTATGGTGGACATGAATGAATAATTCATGGGCTTTTTCCTAATTCTCCTTAGTCCTTCTAGAACACAGGTCAACAGATATTTATGACTCCAGTCCCCGTGATCTGAGTCAAGGTCCCAGTGGGGATCCATACTGGGGATGGCTTGGTGACCAGTAGGGAATTTGTCCCTTTCTTCGGCTGTCATTCTATCATTTACTTGACTAAGATACCATGTATCTCCAAACTCTCAGGCTGCAGCTAAAGCCGCATTCTTTTCATTAAAGGTCAGGGTTTGATCTAACAGTAGCATGACATCTCTCCAAGTGAGGTTGAAGGTTTGCTCTAGGCCCTGTAGACATCTATGTAGTTATCAGGATCATCTGAAAACTTCCCCAGGTCTGCCTTGATCTGTTTTAAATCAGAGAGAGAGAAGGGGATATGTACCCGGGTTGGGCCACATTCCCCTCCCACTACAGCTTGAAGGAGACATAACCGATAGCCTGGGGTTTTTTGTGGTCCTTTGGAGATTTCTTTGCTTATTTCCTTTTGGACAGGGGAGATTGGAGGATTATCATTACTAGGAAGGGGAGCTATAGGGAGTCTAGGATATGGGGGTAAGCTGAGAGGTCTTCCTGTGGGATGTAAATTGTAAGCTTTGAATAGTTGTGTACTCTCCCTCAATGAAAAGAAACCTTGGGCATAAGGTGTTTCACTCCATTTGCCTTCCCTCTTACAGAAAAGGTCAAGCTGCAGCATAGTATTGTAATTTGTACTTCCCTTAGGTGGCCATTTTTCCCTATCAGAGAGAATATTGGGGCCAAGCCATAGTGCAGAAAAAAATGAGCCACCTTTATTTTCAGGGGTTGTGGGTCAAATTGGTCCCAATGGCATGCATTCCAAGGGTGAGCCTGTTGATGCCTGAGTGTTTCCCATCTGAAAGACAAAACCACCTGCGATTTTGGTTTGTTTTCTTTCTCCCCCTGCCTAAGAACTCGCAATGGTCCCTGGACCCTGCTGATTGGAATGGTTGCACTCACTGTCACAGCAGCAGAAACACTAGTTTTTCTCCCAGACCACAAAGATGACCGAGGAAGGTCAGATTTAGCAGCCCTCAAAAACCTGCACCCTTGCCTGTCCTCCTAGACCACAAGGAAAACCGAGAAAAATCACATTTAGTGGCCCTTACTGACACATTCTCAAAAATCTGTTAGAGTCCTAAGCATTCTCCTGTTAGTATTGGGACTTTACCCCTGTCCTATAAAGATGTTATGCCCCCAAAATGAAGTGGAGGGCCATATCTTGAGGGAGGGAAGGGATCTCCAGAGTTGGAAGAGTGACACCTTTTGTCTACACTTACATGAATAGGAAGGATACAATTGCTGAGGCTCCCCATATCCTAGCTTCAGAAATAGCTTTTCTTAGGCCTGCTAGTCTGAGAAGTGATCCTAAAATTCCAGATAGTACCACCTACAACAGGGCTTTGGGCAAAAATTATGTCTTTCTGATTGGTGAGCCTGGGTGCCTAAAGAAGGTAACAGAGTCCTGGAGTTTATACTAGAAGTCATTCTTATAGGAGAAACTAGAAAAGCACCAGACACAGGGAGTGATTTTTAGAAGCAGGACTAACCTCGTAGAAGAGAGGCATGAGGAAGTTTGTCTGAGAGGCATTAGGACCCAGAGGACAAGGGTCAGGTTAGATAGGATAGATGGGTGAGTCTCGCTTGGGTGACATGCCTTTGAGAGTTCCACTCATGGCCACAGGGTCAACCAACTTGTTGTCAGGACCCCAGAGCTCAATGGCTTTCCTCCCTATTGATCCTCAGCTCAGCCCAGAAGTACAGGAAAAGTGGAAGCTAGTTCAGGCCAACCAATGTTCCCAACTCCAATGAGTTGAGGGTTGTTAGAGAGCCCTTTGCCAGAAAGCCTGACACCTGCCAGAAAGTCTTTAGTCCAGCGGCCACGCTAGTCACTTTTAACTAGTCGACAGGTGCCTGATATTTAGCCCCCAAATTCTAAGGAAAAATAGGATAGAATAGCAAGCAAAAGGGGTCCGTTGGTGCTCACTGCTCGGAGATAGTCAATGTCCCACCACTTGGCTAAAGGCAAAAGTCTCACCGCATGGTGATAGGTGAAAATCCCATCTGCGTCGCCAGAATGTGTCTGGAATTGGTGGGTTCTTATTCTCGCTGACTTAAAGAATGAAGCTGTGGGCATCTGCAGTGAGTATTAGTTCTTAGAGATGGTGTGTCCGGAGTTTGTTCCTTCTGATGTTCAGACGTATTCGTAGGTTATTCTTTCTGGTGGGTTCGCAGTCTCACTGGCTTCAGGAGTGAAGCTGCAGACCTTCGTGGTGAGTGTCACAGCCGTTAAAGGTGGCGCGTCTGGAGTTGTTCGTTCCTTCTATCCGGAGTTGTTTGTCCCTCCTGGTGAGTTTATGGTCTTGCTAGCTTCAGGAGTGAAGCTCCATACCTTCACAGTGAGTGTTACAGCTCATGAAGGCGGTGTGGACCCAAAGAGTGAGCAGCAACAATATTTATTGTAAAGAGTGAAAGAACAAACCTTCCACAGTGTGGAAGGGGACCTGAGCAGGTTGCCACTGCTTACTTGGGCAGCCTGCTTTTATTCCCTTATCTGACCCCACCCACATCCTCCTGATTGGTCCATTTTACAGAGAGTTGATTGGTCTATTTTACAGAGAGCTGATTGGTGCATTTACAATCCCTGAGCTAGACACAGAGTGCTGATTGGTGTGTTTAAAATCCTTTAGCTAGACACAGAGTGTTAGAAAAGTTCTCCAAGTCCCCACTAGGTTAGTTAGATACAGAGCACTGATTGGTGCAGTTACAAACCTTGAGCTAGACATAGGATGCTGATTGGTGTGTTTACAAACCTTGAGCTAGACACAGAGTGCTGATTGGTGTATTTATAATCCCTTAGCTAGACATAAAGGTTCTCCAAGCCCCTACTAGACTCAGGGACCCAGCTGGCTTCCCCTGGTGGATCCCACCCTGCTGCGGCAGGCAGAGCTGCCCTCCAGTCCTACACCATGTGCCTGCACTCCTTAGCCCTTGGGTGGTCAATGGGACCGGGCACCTGGGAGCAGGGAGTGGCCCTGTCAGGGAGTCTTGGGCCACGCAGAGTCCATGGGTGGGGCGGGGCCACGGACCTAGGGCATGTCGGGCTGCAGGTCCCGAGCCCTGGCTTGCTGGGAGGTGGCTGAGGCCCAGCAAGAACTCAAGTGTGGCACGGGTGAGCTGGCAATGCTGGGGGAACTGGTGCACCCTCCGCAGCTGCTGGCCTGGGTGCTAAGCCCCTTGATGCCTGGGGCCTACTGCGTAGGCCAGCGGCTCCTACTGCTCGGAACTCATGCTGGACCGTGAGCCCACGCGCAGCCCCAGTTCCCGCCTGCACCTCTCCCTCCACACCTCCCCACAAGCAGAGGGAGCCGGCTCCAGCCTCGGCCAGCCCAGGGAGGGGCTCCCACTGTGCTGTGGCGGGCTGAAGGGCTCCTCATGTGCTGCTGGAGTGGACACCGAGGCCAAGGAGGTGCCAAGAGGAAGGGCTGCTAGCACGTTGTCACCTCTCACCAGCATTTTGGGAGGCCAAGGCAGGTGGATCACGAGGTCAGGAGATCGAGACCATCCTTGCTAACGTGAAACACCATCTCTAATAAAAAAGACACACAAAAAAAAATAGCCGAGCATGATGGCAGGCGCCTGTAGTTCCAGCTATTTGGGAGGCTAAGGCAGAAGAATGATGTGAACTCGGGAGGCGGAGCTTGCAGTGAGCCCAGTTGGCACTACTATGCTACAGCCAGACAGAGCGAGGTTCCATCTCACAAAAAAAGAAAAAAAGTTAAAAACCTTAAAAAGTAAATAAACCTAATATGTTATGGTGAGTTAATTTATCATTGAAGAAATAAAATATGTTTTTAATGAATGCAGTGTAGCCTTAGTGTACAGTGTTTATAAAGTGTAAAGTGTTTATAAAGTGTAGTGTTTATAAAGTGTACAGTGTTTATGAAGTATACAGTAGTGTAACGTCCTAGGCCTCCACATTCACTCAGCACTCACTCATTGACTCACCCAGAGCAACTTCCAGTCTTGCAAACTCTATTTGTGGCAAGTGCCCTATACAGTGTACCATTTAAGATCTTTTAAACCGTATTTTTACTGTACCTTTTCCTGTTTAAATATATTAAAATACTTACCTTGTGATACATTTGTCTCCAGTATTCAGTACAGTAGTAGTATCCCATACAGGTTTGTAGCCTAGGAGCAATAGGCTATAGCATGTAGTCTAGGTGTGTAGGAGGCTATCCCATTTAGGTTTGTGTAAGTACACTCTGTGATGTTCACACAATAACAAAATTGCCTAATGATACATTTCTCTGAATGTATCCTCATAATTAAGTGACACTTAACTATATCATCCTAAAACTTGCTGAATGTGCTTCCTCCACAAAATCAAGAATTTTTAAGAAGATTAGAATATATTCTTATTCTTTAGCAAGGTAAAGATAAAAATATAAAATATGAATTTGAAATTACAATTTTAAAGTGTTTTGCTTTTGCTGCTTTCTCACATTCCAGAGAAAGCTAATTTGCTTCTCTGTGCAGAGATTGACCCATAAGATGAAATGTAATTTTCTTTTTTTTTTTTTTTTTTTTTTTTTTTTTTTTTTTGAGACGGAGTCTCGCTCTGTCACCCAGGCTGGACTGCAGTGGCCGGATCTCAGCTCACTGCAAGCTCCGCCTCCCGGGTTCACGCCATTCTCCGGCCTCAGCCTCCCGAGTAGCTGGGACTACAGGCGCCCGCCACCTCGCCCGGCTAGTTTTTTGTATTTCTTAATAGAGACGGGGTTTCACCGTGTTAGCCAGGATGGTCTCGATCTCCTGACCTCGTGATCCGCCCGTCTCGGCCTCCCAAAGTGCTGGGATTACAGGCTTGAGCCACCGCGCCCGGCCGAAATGTAATTTTCTTTTTTTTTTTTTTTTTTTTTTTTTTTTTTTTTT